>NW_022436872.1:0-130777 GCF_009650955.1 Corvus moneduloides
CCCAGGATGGTGTTCCGGGCAGTAGCGTGAGGCACAGGGTAGGTCTCCAGCCATCCAGTGGTGGCTTCTACCATTGTGAGCACACAGCGCTTGCCTTGGCGGGTTTGAGGCAGTGTGATGTAATCAACCTGCCAGGCCTCCCCATACTTGTATTTGGACCATCGCCCACCGTACCACAGGGGCTTCACCCGCTTGGCCTGCTTGATCGCAGCGCATGTCTCACAATCGTGGATCACCTGGGAGATACTGTCCATGGTCAGATCCACCCCTCGATCTCGTGCCCACTTATAGGTGGCATCTCTGCCCTGATGGCCTGAGGCATCATGGGCCCATCGAGCTAGGAACAACTCTCCCTTGTGTTTCCAGTCCAAGTCTATCTGTGACACTTCTATCTTTGCAGCCTGATCTACCTGCTTGTTGTTTTGGTGTTCTTCATTAGCCCTACTCTTGGGGACATGGGCATCTACATGGCGGACTTTCACAACCAGCTTTCTTACTCGGGCAGCGATGTTTTTCCACTCTTCAGCAGCCCAGATTGGTTTTCCCCTGCGCTGCCAATTCGCTTTTTCCCACTTTTCTAACCATCCCCACAGAGCATTGGCTACCATCCATGAATCAGTGTAGAGGTAGAGCTTTGGCCACTTCTCTCTTTCAGCAATGTCCAGGGCTAGTTGAACAGCTTTGAGTTCAGCGAGTTGGCTTGATCCACCTTCTCCTTCAGTAGCTTCTGCAACCCGTCGTGTGGGACTCCATATGGCCGCTTTCCACTTTCGTTTCATCCCTATGATGTGACAAGCACCGTCGGTGAAAAGAGCGTAGCGTGTGTCTTCTGATGGCAGTTGGTTGTACGGTGGAGCCTCTTCAGCACGTATCACTTGTTCTTCTTCATCAGTGAGACCAAAGTTTTCACCTTCAGGCCAGTTTGTAATTATTTCCAAAATCCCAGGGCGATTCAGTTTTCCGATATGGGCGCGCTGTGTGATGAGAGCAATCCATTTGCTCCATGTGGCATTGGTGGCGTGGTGGGTAGAGGGAACCTCTGCTTTGAACATCCACCCCTAGCACTGGTAGTCGGGGTTGCCAGGAGGAGCTGTGCCTCTGTGCCAATTACCTCAGAGGCGGCTTGGATTCCTTCATGGGCTGCCAAGATTTCCTTCTCTGTTGGGGTGTAGTTGGCTTCAGATCCTCTGTAGCTTCGGCTCCAAAATCCCAGTGGTCGACCTCGAGTCTCACCAGACATCTTCTGCCAAAGGCTCCAGGACAGGCCATGGCTCCCGGCGGCAGAGTAGAGCACGTTCTTCACTCTGGTCCTGTCCTGACTGGGCCAAGGGCTACGGCGTGAGCAATTTCCTGCTTGATCTGGGCAAAAGCTTGTTGCTGTTCAGGGCCCCAATGGAAATCGTTCTTCTTGTGGGTAACCAGGTAAAGAGGACTCACAATCTGGCTGTACTCAGGAATATGCATCCTCCAAAAGCCTATGGCACCTAGGAAAGCTTGTGTTTCCTTCTTGTTGGTTGGTGGAGACATTGCTGTGATCTTATTGATGACCTCAGTGGGAATCTGACGCCATCCATCTTGCCATTTCACTCCAGGAACTGGATCTCTCGGGCAGGTCCCTTGACTTTGCTCTTCTTAATGGCAAAACCAGCTTCCAGGAGAATCCAGGATAACTTTCTCTCCTTTCTCAAATACCTCTGTTGCCGTGTTCCCCCACACAATGATGTCATCAATGTACTGCAAATGTTCTGGGGCCTCACCCTTTTCTAGTGCAGTCTGGATCAGTCCATGGCAGATGGTGGGACTGTGCTTCCACCCCTGGGGCAGTCGGTTCCAGGTGTACTGCACACCCCTCCAGGTGAAAGCAAACTGGGGCCTGCACTCTGCTGCCAGAGGAATGGAGAAAAATGCATTGGCAATGTCAATAGTGGCGTACCACTTCGCTGCTTTGGACTCCAACTCGTACTGGAGCTCCAACATGTCCGGCACGGCAGCGCTCAGTGGTGGAGTCACTTCATTCAGGGCACGATAGTGCACAGTCAATCTCCATTCTCCTTCCGATTTGCGCACAGGCCAAATGGGGCTGTTGAAGGGTGAGTGGGTCTTGCTGACCACCCCTTGGCTCTCCAGCTCACGGATCATCTTGTGGATGGGAATCACAGCATCTCGAGTTGTCCGGTACTGCCGGCGATGCACTGTCGAGGTAGCAATTGGTACTCTTTGTTCTTCCACCTTCAGAAGGCCGACTGCAGACGGGTTCTCTGATAGCCCAGGCAAAGTGTCCAATTGCTTAATGCCCTCTGTCTCCACAGCAGCTATTCCAAAAGCCCGCCTGAGTCCCTTTGGGTCTCTAAAATACCTGTTCCAGAGGAAGTCTATGCCCAAAATGCACGGGGCCTCTGGGCCAGTCACAATGAGATGTCTCTTCCACTCATTTCCAGTCAGGTTCACCTCAGCTTCCACCAAGGTCAAATCTTGTGATCCACCTGTTCCACCAGAAATAGAAACAGATTCTACCCCCACATGCTGCGATGGAATTATTGTACACTGCGCACCAGTGTCAACCAAGGCATCATATCTTTGTGGTTCTGATGTACCAGGCCAACGAATCCACATAGTCCAAAAAACACGGTTTTCCCTGACCTCTACCTGGCTAGAGGCAGGGCCCCTCTATGCCTGGTTATCCTTCTTTCCCTGGGCCTGTATCTTAGAGGTTCCTTCATGGGAATTGGACATGCCATCGTCTTTTCCATCATTTCCGGCAGTTTGGCTACAGGCAACTGGAGCTACTTCCTTTTTGGTAGATCCTCCTTTCTGAGACTTGCGCTCCTTCAATTCACTCACTCGTGCTGCCAGAGCAGAAGTGGGTTGTCCACCCCACTTCCTCATGTTTTCCCCACTGTCACACAGGAAATTCCACAGCTCACTTCGTGGGATGTACCTTCTCTCTGGGGAACGTCCACGGAGAAGGCACTCTTTAATCTCCTGGTGATTCCTTTCCATCTTATCTTCCATTTTCCGCATACGTGTTTCCACAGCTGCAATTCTTACATGTGTTGGGCCATGCACAGAGTCTGCATATGCTCGGAGCTTCACTGCCATATCCCGCACGGTCTCATTCGCACCGTAGTCCGGTTTCATTATTGCTAAAGCAGAAGCGTATTCTGGTGGCCCAAGATGTATGAGTTTTCGCCACATGTATGGAATAACTCTGGCCCGGTCTGGACTCCTCAATCCTGGGTCATTTGCGAAGATAACCTCTACCACCCCTAGTTCTCTCAGGCGCTGGATCCCTTGTTCTATGGTCTTCCACGGGGTTTGCTGCATGTAGAGATCATCTCCACACATATATCTTTCAGCTACGCCTGTCAAAACCCGCCTCCAAAGACTGGTAGAGTCAGCCTCCCTTATCATCACTTGGTCGATCACTGGATCATGTGACAGGGATCCCAAATGCCTCACTTCAGCACCATCCAGCATCACATCATCACCTGCCGCATCCCAAATACGGACCATCCAACTTATTATGGATTCATCAGACCGTCGGGTGTAATCCTTTCTTAGGCTGTGAAGGTCCTTTATGGACGTGGACTCAGTAATGGTTTCTGTGCCTGAGTCCGTTGGTGGTTTTGAGGTTCCTTCCCCTGCATCTTTTGAGGTTCCTTCCCCTGCATTATCCTCATCTTTCACTGGATGATCAGTTTTGGTTGTGTGCTTTTTCCTTGTGACAGGAGCCACTGTCAGTGGCTTAGACTCTCCATCTGGTTTGGGCTTGCTGTCTGGTTTATCTGCAGCCTGAGTGACTGGGGTATCTGCAGGCTTTGCTGATTGATCTTCCTGCCTCTCTACCATTACCTGCTGCAGTGTGCGATAGGCATATGCCAAAGCCCAACATATTGCAAGGAGCTTGTTCTCATTGGAATTGTCATTGTATTTCTCTTTCAGATATTTTGCCACCTCAGCTGGTTTCTGAACTTGTTCAGGGGGAAACTTGCAAACCATTGAGTCAGAGAATTTCTTCAAGATTTGGCCCATATCCTCCCATTCCCCACACCACTCAGGATGTTCCACCTCTGGGTCAGGTGTCTCATCAGTCACCCTGGAAATCTGAGCTCTTATTCTAGACAAGCTGCGAGACATACAGAGCACATAGAGGAAGCTTACCAGATTAAATACCAGGAGGGTGGTCTCTTTAACATCCAGGGGAAACTGAACATTCTCAAAAGATGACCTATCAAATTTAAAGGGAAGGGAAACCCCATCTCCTCCTCCTCTAACAATCTGGGTGCAATTACTAATAAATTCCCAAAACAGGCTACGGAAGCTAGGACTGGGGTTAGGAAGGAGAAACCACTTATCATACACACTTCGAACAGCTGCCTGTACCTCTGTCAACTTCTTATAAATCATTATCACCGAGCACAAGAAGATAGAAATCCTGATTCGTCTCCCTGCTCTGTAAAATTTACATATCAGGGACAAGATTGGAGCAAGTTGTGGATAGGCAAACAACCCTAGGGACCAAAAAAAATCAGTACCTCAATGAAGCCTAAGGACCAGAAAGACATGAGTACATCAAGGCAGAGAGACATTATGAACTCAACCAACATGGTGATTACTTTACTCCAACACAGAATAAGTAAATACAAACCAAAATGTAATTAGCACAGGGTTGTTTTTTTTTCACTTTCCTTCGAGCCACGCAGTTGGGCGCCACTATATTTGTTCTGGTTTGGCCAAATTTAGAAATGTACCTCTGAGAGAAGGTACAAACCCCTTCCCCCCGCCAGGTTCGGGAAAAAATAAATTTTCCTCGAAGGAAAGTGAAGGAGATAAAACTATTTATTTACCAAACACACGGGAAAAGGAAAATAAGGCTAAATAATAGAATGTTTTGCTGTGGAGGAAAAACCTGGGAAAGTGTTAGAGTCCTCCCTTTGGTCTCCTCGGAGCTGGGGCTTGGGCCAGGGCCAGGCCCTCTGTGCCCGATGGAAAGTCCTCCCGATGTGCTCTGAGGTTGAAAGCAGTCCAGCAGAAAAGGGAGAAAATCCAGGAATTCCAGAGAAGGAAAAGCAAAATCCAACTCTCAGTTTCTCTCCGGAGAACAAGAAACTGAAAAACAACTGGCCAAAAGCTGACTGGAAAGCAGCAAGCCGGGTGCTTCCTTGCTCCCCTGCCGCAGCTGCGGGGGGGAAAGTCACTATCTCTACTTGACCTTGAACAAGCTGCAAACTGCTTTGAAAAAGTTTTGCTCAGTTTTTCCTTCCCCCTCTCAGGCTCAGTTTAGAGGCACAGAAAAGCACAAAAATTAATTTCTGGGCATAAGCAGCAATATGGGATACACATCATAAGGTCACCCCAAGACAGGGTTTGCTGATACTGTGATCTGGAATGCTTTGTCTGTTCCTGTGAAAAAGACAGTGATGAAGACTGCTGGGTTTTTCATATCCCAGACTATCCACAAGCTGCAGGAATTGGTTGAGCAGATGAAGGGGTTGTTAAAAGAGCAGCTGAAAAAATGAGGAGCTGGGAACCCGTCCTGATGGAGAACCCATCTCCCAGATGTGCTCCATACCCTTAACAATGGTCCTGCTGGGGAAATGGAAACCCCTGGGTGTGCCCGGCTGCACCCAGTCTGCAAATCCACCCATGGACAGGGGGACTTGGACTTCCTGGGAAATCGTTCTGGGTGCGATGGGCCCTGACACCCCAGAGGCTGCAGGGCTGGGCCTTCCTGCATCAGGATTAATTGGGATAAATCAGAAGCAAGTGAGAGTTATCAATGCAGGAATAGGAATTCAGATTCCTCCAGGACACTTTGGTTTGATAAGTGCTCACTGGAGCTTGGCCCTGCAAAGTGTTCATGTCATGGGAGGAGGAATTGATGCAGATTATCAAGGAGAAATCAAAGTAATTCTGTTAAATGATAATGAACAAGATTGGATTATTTATCTCCATGACAGGCCAGCACAATTATTGATATTGCAGTTTTATAAACAATTGTGCAAAAAGGAGATCCACCTCAAATGACCACGGTTGGTGGAGATAAAGGGTTTGGATCCAGCAGTCCTAATAATGGAGCCAGAGTGTGGGTCCAGAGGCTCAATGGCCCTCCCGAGGCAGCTGAAGGAACAGCTCCGGGGAAAGACAGCACTGTTTGAATCCTGCAGCCTGGGCAGAACGATGGGAATGTGTCCCTGCAGCCAAGTGTTCTGTGTGAGAACAAGGAGATGTTACAGGATATTGTTTTACAGATCCTGCCAGACCCAATCTCCCTGTTTGCCCCCACGGCCCCTGTGGAAAATGCTCTGATCCACGGGGCTCCGTGTGAAGACTGATGTGACTCTGAGTGACTTCCACACGGATTCCAGCCAGGAGCCTGGGTGCCCCTCAGGGACTGGGACCCGGCACCTCTCCAGCCGAAGGGGAAAGGACCCCACCAAGCCTTGTTACCCCCGACACCGCGGTAAAGCTGAACAGCAAAGGACCTTGGGGGCATTATTCTGCAATTAAAACGGTGCCAGCTCCATGGACAATGGAATTATTGTTCCTAACCCGAATGAGACTGAGGAAAAAGAGTGATGCCTCCCTTTAGGCTGCTTCAGCAACAACTGCAAGGAAGAGTTTGATGTTAAGAGAACATTTTCCACCCCAAGAGTGCCTTGGATTTCAGAAAGCCAAAGATTCTGGTTCACCCTGTGCCCCACATGCGCTGCCTCGCCCTGTGGAGTTCACATTAACGAGCTAAATTGATTATTAGAAGAAGCAGCAAATGATACTGTTAAAATATCCAACAGCACATCCTGTGAGCTCCAACAAACACAAACGGGGGCTCTGCAGACCCGCATGGCCTTGCATTATCTGCTTGCTGGCCAAGGAGGAGCCTGGGCTATTCTAGGACAGGAATGCTGCACTGTTATCAGTGATGGGTTTGAAGTCCAACAGTCAGGAATCACCTCGATGGAAAGAGCAGTAGAAGAGTGGCAGAAAGAAGAAAATTCTCCTTGCTGGGATTGGCTTCGTGGCTGCCAAACTGGAGGCTGCTGCGAAATGCATTTGTGGCAGTCACTGTCATCACTGCAGTGTGAGCACTTGGTGTGTTATGATTCCATGTTAGAGCTGTTGTGACACTTTGTGCTGGGAAATGGAGCACTGAGATTTGTCCAAAAAGAGACACAGACACAGTCTCACGAAGAAAGGGGGATTTGATAACTAACAGAGAATAGCAACTAATGAGGCATGTTTTAAAAGGAATGTGAATTATAGCTCTGAGTGATGACCTTGAGCAGCACTTAATTGGAGAACAAGAGGTGATGCCTTTATGCCTAATAGCTAAATCTAAGACTCCATTATTAGAAGAATTGTTATGAAGGTTGCAGTTCATCTCTAGGTCAAAGCACTGAGTGAAGTTCCAAGGCCTGAACACCAGGCCTGACTGAGGCCTGAACAACAGGCCCTGGGCCAAAGCTGACCTCCTGATGAACCTTCCAACCAAATGTTATATTTGTATCCCACTCATTAACTCATTAAAGTACAAAGTACTATTAACAATATGTTCTATGTACCTGTGTGTAGGTTACGGGCGGGTTCGGTCGGGACGGAGACGGATGGAGAGATCTCTATAGGCAGGTCTTGGGACACAGTCGGTTTATTGTAAAGGGCGTGGGTATTGGGGCACTGCTCAGAGCTGCTAGACTCAGCTCTGAGCAGGCCCAAGAGAGTAAGCAGGTGAGAGAGAGAGAGAGGGTGTAAGAGCAAGAGTGGAAGTAAGAGTAGAAGTGGAAGAGAGGAATAGAGAATGTCTGAAGTCCTGGTTACAATACAATAAATCATCTTCTGTACTGAATATTCTAATTGTCAGTAACCAATCTAATACAAGATACAAATCCTATAGCATTTACATACAGCCTATAAGAGTTCTTATATTACCATAAAGTGTTACATCTTAACTTCTAAAAACTACTCTTTGGACCCCTTCTGCTGAGCTAGTAGGGTCTGCTCTGACCCTTGGACCTGTTTGCAAGCAGAGGGTATTGTTCCATCAAGAGGGGATTATCTTCAGTGGCCATACCATTGTTTTCTAGTTGTTCAGTAACTAAGACCTGGTATTTCAAAAGTGGCTTTCATTTTGATGTTGCCTGTAGTTTTCATATTCCCAAAATCTTTTGTCAGGCAATCATATTTCCAAGGTTTTCCTGTTCCATCTTCCCCAACATCTCCCCCTTTTCGATGGACAATTAAGATATTAGACATAGTCCTACTCGTCATTTTTTGCACACACTGAAGTATACAAGGTACTGCTACTAAAACTATAATTATTACTACTAGAATAATCAAGCCTATTTTACAGAGTTCCCTTAGCCAAGGTGCAAAGCTCCAACCATCAAACAAACTGTCTAGCCAAGACGGGTTATCTGTTGTAATTTGGTTAGCTAGGTCCCTTAGGTTTTGTAACTGTTTGTGAATGGAAACAGAATGATCGGATAAGTTCATACAGCATAATCCTTCAAAATCTTCACAGCCATGTCCATGTGCTAATAAAAGATAATCAATGGCAGCTCTATTTTGTAAAGTGGCATGTCTGACTGCCTCTTCATCGGTTAACAAATCACTGATCATAGTAGAGGTGGCATTTACCTCCTTGCTGAGCCAACATCCCAACTTGTTTAACTGTTTTAGTGCAATTGAGGAACTTAACTGAGGAAGAAAAATGCTCGCAACAATTGATTTTTCAGAGTTCCAAGGGTGAAAGTCACTATCACAGTCGCTCTCATACTGATGTCCCCAGGAAGATCTAATCTTTCTGTTTTTCTTTTTGATTACTTCTTTGACACTGGGAGCAATAATTGTAAGTTGTCCCAGAGCACAAGGGCCACCATCTATTTTTGAAGGTATACCTTGCCAGGCTCTGTCTCCACAGATGAGCCAAATTCCTCTAGGGAATCGAATAGGAAGTTTGTTGAAACGATCTGCATGAGGTTCATCATATATAAGAAGCTTAGCTTGGTTGCACCAAGAAGTTACATTGCTATAAGCTGGGTGATATGGGGTAACGTTTAAATGAGGACCGTTTTCTCCTAGAAAGTGAAAGAAATAGCAGGTATCCATAGTTAATGAGCCTAGGATTTCTAGCTCTTGAAGGTCAGATTTATCAATTTTAGAATTATCAATATAAGTTTGGTGTTTATGGCTGGTAGTTGGAGAAATGTGATCATCATATGGCCAATATTTATCAAAAGTAACATTATCAAAACCTTCTGGTAGAGGTATTCCAACTAAACAGGTTGAAAAAGGTTTGTCAGGGCTTGTGTCAGATAGACAGATGGTATCGGAGCCTGCAGATTTGGCTAAAGCAACCCAAACATTTGTCTTTGGTTGATTTACAGGTAAAGCTTCACTACAAAAACAAAAACATAAGAATAAAAGCAACATGCACGCGCGCAAATGAGAAAACTCCATTATTTTCTTGAGCTGTTTTTGGCAGATCGCTTTCTTCTGGTGATTCTGCGCGCTTCAGGTTTGGGTGCTTGCTTCCTGGCTTCCACTTGCAGGGTCACTGGCTGGTGTGGAGGCGTCGGCAGGTTTTGATGTGTGGTATGGCTTCACGTTTTTTGCTGGAACCCACTTGAGCTCTCCACCTGTGGAAACACATGCAAACCCCTTTCCCCATGTTATAAGATTGTATGGTCCTTCTATTTTTCCTGATTCCAGATTCTTGATTAAAACTAGGGGGTGCTCTTTCAGTTTTGCTTTTTTGTTGTTTAAGAAGTGTCTATAGATGGGGGGGTCAGGCTCTTCTGCAGAGCTATTCAAAAAATTATAAACATACAAAGCCTTATTCAACCTCCTTTGAGGTGTATCCTGGGCTTCTCCCCCTTTCTGTTGATCTAAAATGCGTTTTAGAGTTTGATGTGTTCTTTCTATTATTCCTTGACTTGTGGGGGAGTAGGGAATGCCAAATGTATGGCGGACACCCCAGTCATTTAAGAATGCAGCTAATTCTTGTGAAACATACGAAGGACCGTTATCAGTTTTAATTTCTTGTGGGATACCCAAATAGGAAAAAGCTTGTGAAAAATGATGGCAAACATGCTTAGCTGTCTCTCCTGTATGCACAGAAGCGAAGACTGCATTTGAGAATGTATCGACAGAGACATGGATATTTTTAAATTTTCCAAAAGAGGGGTACTTAGTGACATCTATTTGCCATTTCTGTAAGCTCTCCAACCCCCGTGGGTTGGTGGCTCCTGAGGAGGGGATAGGTTGAACAAGCTGGCAGTTTGGGCATGCTCGTACAATATTTTGAGCTTGCTCTAGGGTAATGTGAAAATCTCGTTTGATTGCCTGTGCATTTTGGTGAAAGAACGCATGACTTAATTTGGCTTGTTCAATAGTGTTAGGCAAGGTAGTTGCAGCAAACACCGAGGTAGGATTTTCGATGTCTGCTGCAACTTCTCCATCAGATGCTGCTGATGCCAATGCATCAGCTCGTGCGTTTCCTTCTGCCATAAATCCTGGAAGACCAGAATGAGCTCTAATGTGGCAAACGAAATAAGGGTTAGTTCTGTGTGATAAAATTTGGTAGAGACAGGTGAGCCAAAGACATAATTTGTCGTTGTTCACATCCTTTAAAACTGATCCTTCAATCCTCTTAATAATACCAGCAACATATGCTGAGTCAGTGATTAGGTTGAAAGGTTCTGGAAAGAGCTGAAAAGCTCTTACAACAGCCGCCAATTCAACAATTTGAGGAGAACCTTCAACTTTTTGAACATCTTGCTCCCAGACTTGAGTATCTTTATTTTGCCATATGACCACAGAATTGTGTGTCCGCCCTGACCCATCAGTGAAGATAGTGACCGCATCTAGAGGCTCTTCACTGATTAGGGGTTTTTCTTTGTAGCACAATTTAGCTTTGATTAATCCGTGTGCTGGGTAATGAATAGAGCAAACGCCTGGAAAATCGAGCAAGGCATACATCAAGTCTTCTGATTTTTGCATTGCCCAATCGAAATAAGATTTAATCATGGGCAAATAAATAATTGCAAATTCGCAACCTGCTATTGAAAGAAGCCTTGCTCTGCCTTTGATGATGATTTGAGACATCATTTCTAAAGGTGTGAGGATTGTCTTTGGCGACCTGTAAGGGAGAAAAACCCATTCAATTATCAACAGCGGTTCTATTTGAGAGGCATCCCATTGAAAAATGAGGCCGTATAGTCTCAACTTTTCTCCTAAAACTGCAAGGAAAAAGGGTTTGTTAGGAATACAGCGATGTGCCTGCCTGTTTTGTAGAGCATTAGTAATTTTTTCCAGGGCCTTGCAGGCTTCAGGAGTGAGAGATTTAGGGGATCTAATGTCACTGTCTCCTCTCAATAAATTGAAGAGTGGAGCAAGTTCATCATTAGTGATTCCTAGCACAGGCCTGACCCAATTGATTTCTCCTAAGAGCCGATGCAAGTCCTGCAAGGTACGAACATCAGTTCGAATTTGTATTTTTTGAGGTGTAATAGACTGTTCTGTTAGTTTCCATCCTAGATATTTCCAGGGAGCAGTCTCTTGTATTTTTGATTCAGAGATCACCAGCCCAGCCTTTCTGATTTCAGCAACAACACTGTTACGAGTTTCTTCCATTTGTTTTTGTGTTGACGCTGCGATGAGCAAATCATCCATGTAGTGGAGAATAACTGATTGAGGGAATTGCTCACGGACTGGGGACAAAGTACGGGCTACAAAATGTTGGCAAATAGTCGGTGAGTTCTTCATGCCTTGAGGCAAGACTAGCCAATGATACCTTTGAAGCGGCTCTTGCAGGTTTGTACTTGGAACGGAAAAGGCAAAACGAGGAGCATCGTCTGGATGCAGTGGGATGTTGAAGAAACAGTCTTTTAGATCGATAATTACAAGCGGCCAATTTCTTGGGATCATGGAAAGGTTGGGCAGGCCAGGTTGGAGAGGGCCCATGTCTTCAATTACTGCATTGATTTTTCTGAGATCATGTAGCAATCGCCACGTGTCAGAAGTTTTCTTATGGATTACAAACACAGGTGAGTTCCAGGGACTGTTAGTAGGTTTAATGTGGCCTTTTTGCAGTTGTTCAGCCACTAGTTTTTTGAGGGCACTCAGCTTATGATCTGGCAGGGACCACTGGTCGACCCAGAGAGGGGTGTCAGTTTTCCAGGTCAGTTTTAAAGTACTGAGTGCTTTAGTGGCCCCTATGAAAAATCCAGTTCAATTTTGGCTCCCCATTCAGAGAGCAAATCTCTTCCCCACACTGTGATGGGTTTTTGCACTACATAGGGACGGATCAATGCCTTTTTCCCTTGTGGTCCTGTAATACTGATGACAGATTCGCTCCGCAGCCATGGAGTGACACCTCCAATGCCTGTGAGAGCGCCTGGGGGGGTTATTAATTTCCAATCTGTCGGCCAATGATAATAAGAGATAACAGAAACATCTGCCCCCGTATCAATCATCCCCTTGATGTTAACTTGAATCCCACCATTTGACAATTCACAGGTTAACATTGGTTGTTGTTGACTTATGTGTTGAACCCATAGAACCTCAGGACTTTCAGGAGCAACTGAGAAACGGCGCGGTGGTATTTGTTCCGCAGTTCCCATGGGCAGTGCTATGGCAATAGCTATAGGGGTTCTAGGTGGGATATACAATGGGGGATGGCAGGCATTTGCTAGCACTAGCAGTTCTTCATTGCAGCTAGCAGATATTACACAAGGCAAAACTAGCAGTCCCAGGATGTTATTTCTCTCTTTACCAACAACCAAAAAGTCTTGTCTAGTTTGTGAAGCACCTGTAATTCTTGTTGAAATATAGTCATAACCATTATCCTTTAAAAAGGCTGTTGGCTTGGAGGTTGCCAAGGTGCACTGGGACCCTGGGGGTAGCAGGCCTGGGTCATTACTTGGGATTGCGCTGATGGTGAAGCGAAGTGGTTCTGAGTCGGGGTATTCATAAATTTTACCTTGGGTGTTTGGGGTGCCACTACTTGTTTCGTCACGCGATGGCATTGCGCGCTCGTATTGGAGTTTTTTGGACTGTGTTTTCCACTTGTATCTTGTCTGGATCGACACTGCCAGGCAAAATGCTTTCCCTTCTTGCAGATAGGGCAGCGATCTGGTGCTTGTGCACCCTTTTTGAGTTCTGGGCAGTTCTTCATGATATGGCCGGGTTTTTTACAGAAATAGCAAGGTCCTGAAGTTACAGCAGCTTGCATAACAGTCATGGTGTTGCCTTGTTGCTGGAGGTTTAGATGCAAGGCAGCCAGGATTTCAGTAAGTTTTTGGTCTCGTGCTTCTGCTTGTGCTGCCTGTGCAGCTGTTTGTACTGTTTGAGCTGTCAGAGCCCTCTCAATTTTTTCTCCTAGAGCTTTTCCAAGTTCATTTGCTTGTATAGTTGCCACCTGCTGTGGACCTCCTATTTTGTTACAGGCATCAATCATCTCAGGCACTGTGGGTCTTTCTTTTCCCAAAGTTTTGATAACTTTTTTACATTCCGCATTGGCATTATTTTCAATAATGTCCCGTATCATTATTGGGCGAGCTATGTCGTCGTTGCATTGCCGTTCTGCTGCTTGGATGACCCGGTCCACAAATGTGGTGAATGGTTCAGACAACTCTTGGCTAATGAGATTATAGGCTTTCTCAAAACTTCCTGCAGGCTGAATTTGCAAGAAGGCTTTGCGAGCCATCTTTTTGATGTCATCTAATGCTGTTTTGGGTAAATTTATTTGATTGTCATTTTGATCATCAGGATGGTCACCAGTCAGCTTAGATATGACAAGGGTACGAAGGTCTGCGTCAGTACTTTGTTTTTAAGTGGCTAGTACCCCTGCAAGCAGTCTCTTCCATTTGAGTTCCCATAGCATATATTGTGAGTCTGTGAGAATTATACTAGCAAGATTTTTACAGTCATTTGGTATAAGTGTATGTCCTTCTAGGGTACTTTTCAGCAGTTGCTTAAAGTATGGAGAGCAGATACCACTGTCCTTTATTGCTTTCCGCAATTCTTTAATCTCATGGTGTGGGATAGCTTGCCATGTTCTGGGACCACCAGCTTGCTGGCTGAATAGTACAGGCATAGCTAAAGGATTTAGATTTTCCTCTTTGCAAATTTGGCGTCTGATTTCATGCCAGTCTGTAAATTGAAAATTATTGAAACATTTTTGGGGGTTGTCTGCTTTTGGGATTAATGCAGGCGAATCTTCAGGGTTTAGTGTCTCTTTCTGAGTTGGGAAGTCTGTCCCAAACACAGGGGGGACACCAGAGCTGTTTGGGTTGGTTCTGGGAAGCGGTGCTGTGGTTGGAGAAGTTCGAGCGGACTGATACCACTGGTCCGGGAGTTGCAGCAATTGCGCATGCGTATGTTGCAACGATTGCGCATGCGCGTGTTGCGTCATCAGGTCCGCGCGGCAGGATGTAATGGCCGCAGCCCGCGTGGCGGATGGTTCAGGCGGAGCGGGAGATGGCAGGACTGCAGAACCAGGGGCTGGGGCTGCGGTCGCGGCGTGCTGCTGCTGGAAGCTTGTAGGCTGGGCTGGGGTGGGTGGTGGCGGAGCGGCGGTGCCGGGAGGCGGAGCTGGAGCAGGGGCAGGCACGGAGGAGACTGCAGACCTCCGTGCAGGCAGCGCGGCACCAGGACCAAGTGGCTCGTGGAGCTGGGGCGCTCCCAGCGCAAGCGGTGGTGTGCCGGGATCGGGGAACGGCACAGAAACGGCGGCAGGGGCGGGAGTAGATACAGGCGTCTGTGCTGCCATGGGGCTGGGCGACCGCTCGGGGCGTGCTGTGTGCGCTTGAACGGCAGGGTGGGGGGGTAGGGTTCCTGCAGTAACAGGGGGTGCCGGAGACAGCAGCGCGGCCGTGGCCGGCGCTCTGGGCACCAGTGTTTCGGGAGCGGCAGGGGACTGTGAAGACGCAGCAGCGGCGGACGCGGATGGAACAATGGCTATCATCAGCGCCGTGTGGGGGGGGGGGACCTGGGGGGCTGGAAGAAGGGTCGCCGCTTGGCTTTGGGGGGGGCCGGTTATGATGGCAGCCATGGCCATAACCGGCGCGGCTGGGGGAGGGGTAACACCCGTAGGTAGCAGGGGGGTAGGCGCTGGCCGCGCAGGGGTACCGCCGGGGGGTGGGGCCAGGATGATGCCAGCAGCGGGGGGTGGGGCAGCAGTGACGGCAGCAGGGGGGGGTGGAGCCGCGGTGACGGAACCGGGGGGGGGGGCACGGGGGGGCAGGGGCAAGGGGCGGGGCCGCGGAGACGCTGGCACTGAGGGCGGGGGCCGCGGGGGCCGCGGGGAGGAACGGGATGGCGGGAGGGGCTGTAGGGTTCGGTGGGGTGGCTGGGGCCGGGGTAACGGGCGCGGGGGCCGCAAGCGCGGGGGGCGGGGCGGCGCGCGTCAGCCGGACCGCGGGTACCGGAGCCACGGGGTCCGGCGGAGGGGCAGGGGCCATGCTCCGCTGCGGGCTCGCGACGGCAAGGGGCGGACTCGCAGCCGGAGCTGGGCCCGGCGGGGTGACTGCTGCGGGCGGCGCCACCGCAGCAAACAGCTCTACCAGCGCTCTGCAAGCTGGGAGCAGCTGTGCAGCGGCCATATCCCGGTACGAAATATTATTAAAGAGTTTAACTCCAACTGTGTCCCAAAAGTCTCTTGTAAAGACGGCTGAACGGTCAGCATTTGGGAAGTTCAGTCGGGTCCATTCTAGAAGATTTTTTAGCTCATGTTTAGGCAACTGACTTGGACCAGAACTTATAAGTAAATGCTTAAGTTGCTTATAGAGATCTCTGTCATGGGCAGAGTGGGTTTGTCCCATTTTTTAGACCAGTATGATACTCACTTAGGTGATGTCGCAGGAGCAGCGTCCTTAGTCAGATGTCTGTCGTGGGGAGATGGCCAGTCACTCCACTCAGCACTCAGGACGCCGCTTTTCGGTCCTTTCCCAGAGCTCCGGTTTCAGGCGTCGCTTGGCAACGGCTTTCCGTGCTCAGGACCTCACAGGTGGGTCCGCACTGCGAGCTCCAGTGCGGGCGGTGCTGAGCACTACTCGCCTGTGCTCGGGGCGTGCGGCAGATTTCCCTCCGCAGAGCTCCAGTCAGCACTGCTTAGCAGCGTGTCCGTGCTCGAGGGGTGATACGGCAGACCTCCTCTAAGAGCTCCAGGGAGCCGCTGCGCAGCAGTGGCGGCCCGTGCTCGAGGACTGACAGGCAAGTCCCTCCAAGAGCTCCAGGTAAACCCCGTGCTCGAAGGCTGCCTCAGCAGAATTACAGAGCTCCAGCTATTACGATGCGCAGCATCGGTATGCCGTGCTCACGACAAGTTCTAGGTGGCTATAACTGGTCTTTTAGTTACCGTCCATGGAGAAGAGTCCTACAGATGGAGAAAGCTGAACAGGGCGTTCAATCACGTTGTGCGCCAGACTGCAGGTGCTGGGTGTGGGTTCGGCAATCACGATGGGCGCCAGACTGTAGGTTACGGGCGGGTTCGGTCGGGACGGAGACGGATGGAGAGATCTCTATAGGCAGGTCTTGGGACACAGTCGGTTTATTGTAAAGGGCGTGGGTATTGGGGCACTGCTCAGAGCTGCTAGACTCAGCTCTGAGCAGGCCCAAGAGAGTAAGCAGGTGAGAGAGAGAGAGAGGGTGTAAGAGCAAGAGTAGGAAGTAAGAGTAGAAGTGGAAGAGAGGAATAGAGAATGTCTGAAGTCCTGGTTACAATACAATAAATCATCTTCTGTACTGAATATTCTAATTGTCAGTAACCAATCTAATACAAGATACAAATCCTATAGCATTTACATACAGCCTATAAGAGTTCTTATATTACCATAAAGTGTTACATCTTAACTTCTAAAAACTACTCTTTGGACCCCTTCTGCTGAGCTAGTAGGGTCTGCTCTGACCCTTGGACCTGTTTGCAAGCAGAGGGTATTGTTCCATCAAGAGGGGATTATCTTCAGTGGCCATACCATTGTTTTCTAGTTGTTCAGTAACTAAGACCTGGTATTTCAAAAGTGGCTTTCATTTTGATGTTGCCTGTAGTTTTCATATTCCCAAAATCTTTTGTCAGGCAATCATATTTCCAAGGTTTTCCTGTTCCATCTTCCCCAACACCTGTGCATTGGTGAAACACAGATTTACCTTTCTGTATTTAGAAACCGGACAAGGACACCTCTGGCCTTGTTTGGGGCTGTATGGTCAAAGTCAGCTCCCTTGGCTCCTCCTTGAGCCCTGGGCAGGCTTAGGAGGAAGCCAAGAGGAGGATGAAAGCAGATGTTCCTGCACTGGAAGTGCTGTCAGTTTGTTTCTCCAGCACTGTCAAAGCTGGGCCCTCTCCCAGCGGGGTTGGAGCCTCAGCTGTGGCTGGAGGCACTGCAGGAATTCCCAGTGTCCGGGAGTGGCTCTCCAGTCCCTGGCTGGGACAGCTTCCCCCAGCTGATGGGTGGCTCTGGGTGATGGTAAAGTCTGAGGGGAACTGGGGCTGGACTTTGGTTAATCACTGCAGGCAATCTTTGGCACTGATGATTGGGGGCATTGCTGAGCTGCTCCTGCTGTGATTCTTTGCTAATGATTATGTGCTTTGCTGAGCTTATGCTTTTGTGACTTTTTGCAGATTTGCATTTTATAAATTACACAATTCCTTCAGTTGGTGTCTGTGTCTTTGATGCTGACCCTGCCCACCAGCAAAACAGGGCCCTGTCCTGCCTGAGTGTTACCTGGGAAGACAAAAACCCTCACTCGGAATGTCCCCCCTTCCTCCTTGTTCCCCCCACTTTATACACTGGCCATGATGTCCTGTGGTCTGGGATATGCCTGGGGTCAGTTGGGGTCACCTGTCCTGGCTGTGACCCCTGCCAAGCTCCCCCGCTCCCCCAGCCCCTCGCCAGCGTGGCCGGACAAGGGGCAGGAAAGGCCTTGGCTCTGTGCAAGCTGAGCAAGAACAAAACCATCTCAGTGTGAGCAACGCTGTGCTCAGCACAGAGCCAAACACAGCCCCAGGAAAAGGCCTGGCAAGGAAATTCCCTCTGCCCCAGCCCACAGCAGCACCCCATGGCCACCCACCATCACCACGGCTCCACGGGTTCCTTTCCATGCCCCCGGTCCTGGCCACGGGACCTTGGGCTGGTGGCCACGGCAGCCGCCTGTGGCCCAGGGCTCCGTGCCCGTGTCCATGGCAGCAGTGCCCGGCCACGGGCCCTGAGTGCAGGTGACCGTGCCAATGCCCATGGCAGCGGGGCCAAGCGTTGGTGTCCGTGGCACCAAAGTGAGGAACGGGTCCCTGTGGCCGCTGCCGTGGCACCTGAGGGCATCAGCGAGTGTCACTGCAATTGTAGCTGGCACCAGCCCCGGCACCGCTCTGTCCTGAGGGCTGCCATGGCAGCCGAGGGCAGCCACAGCTCTGCGGGCAAGTGGCCACGGAGCCTGACTGCAGCAATGGGTCCTGGGGGGGTTTCCAAGGGAACTGGAACTGCTGAGGGTTGCCATGGCATCCAACCCCCTGGGATGTCACACAGCCACCCTGGGATGTCACACAGCCACTCAGTGATGTCATAATCCACTCTATGATGTCAGACCTCTGCCCTGTGATATCACAGCCTTATCTGCAATGTCACAGCTCACTCTGTGATGTCATAGCCACTCTGTGATGTCACAGCACCCATCTATGATGTCACAGTCCTCTCTGTGATATCACACAGCTGCTCTGTGATGTCACAGCTGACTCTATAATGTCATACAGCCACCCTGTGATGTCATAGCCTCTTCTGGGACAAACCAGCCCTACCTGTGACATCACACCAATACCCTGTGATGTCACAGCCCACTCTGTGATGTCACACAGCCCCTTTCTGACATCACAGCTGCTCTGTGGGTCTGTGACACAGGCACAGAGGTGTTACCAAAACTTCAGTGAAACAAAACCTCCTCAGCACCAGTGCAGCACGAAGCAGCAGCATTCTTTATTGGGCCGGATGCACGAGGGGAGAGCCCCTCCCAAAGTCGTGTGTGCCGAGTTCAGGAATGTTCCTGTTTGCAGACTGTGTTTCACACACACATTCCCAGATTGTCCCACAAGAAACACACACACGATCATCATTGCCCCAAAATCATTGCAGATTTCCCCCACCCCTTTGCACATCCGTTCTTCTGCCCTGGGGGTCTCTTTGGGGGTCCCTGGTGGTCGCTGACCCCAAAGCCAGCCCTGACTGCCCGGTGCACTGGTGGAAGTTGGCACACCTGGGCTGGTTGCTGCCTACAGAATCAGCCTTGTGTGGTTCCATGGCCAGTGGCTTTTGGAGAAGAAGCATTGTATGAACTCACCAGGTGCAAACGGTTTTTCATCTGGCAAATCTCCCCCCCTTGGAGGGTTGTGAAGCTTCTCTTCCCTTCAAGCCTTCCTAAGCCTCACTCTGCTCCTTTACTCACAGCCCACGAGTTCCTCAGCTGCTTTCACAACCATGTTCTTTACACAGCTCAAAGCAAGTGTCATAAGCACAAGTATTGCTCTGATCCCAGTTAGACTTTGCAAAAGTGACAGCAACCATCAGTCAGGGAAAATCCAAGCCCTCTAAATATTTTATCCAACCAGTTACTGTCTAACCCTCCCCTTAATTCCCTGCTGGATGCAGCAACCGATTTTATCCTCTCTCCCTGATCATCCAATCCAGCATCCCATTTGGAATGTGCACACAACACATTGTGTTGCTGTTTCAGTTCAAGAATCCACATACTCCCTGTCCATGTAGCAGCAATAGGGCTAAAGCTTTAATCAGTCCCTTGAGAGCCTTGGTCATTAACGACAGTTCATTAATGCTTCAAGGTACTTCTGTTTTTTCTAAGGTACTTTCCTTTTTCCACACTTGAGTCTCTGAGCGGTTTGTGCACTCATGGTCTCCAATCCTCTGCTTTAATCAGTCCCTTGAGAGCTTTGTACTGACACATATGTATTGGCAGCCACTGCAGAATTCCCTGCAGCCACCCCAGCAAAGGGGGAACCTTTGGTGCCCGGCCAGGCCGTGCCATGCCCAGCTCTGGCAGCATCCCCCTGGCTCTGGACTCACCTGCACACTGGCCGTGGAGCGTGTCTTTGGAGAAGGTGCCAGAATCAAAGGCCATCATCTTCAGCTGCCGCTGGCCAGCTCCAGGAAGAGGTTGTGGTCCTTGAGCTCGTCCTTGGTGGCTCCAGCAGCAGCAGCCCCACCTGCTACAGCTTCTCCAGGGGCTCCTTCTCCTTCCCTGGGGCCACACCAGGCTCTCAGGGTTCTGCCCAGGGCCCCAGCCATCAATGAACCAGACAAGCAAAACCAGGGGGGATGGTGGCCACCAGTGCTTGCCAGAGCAGGCCTCCAGCTCAGCTGCAGCCCAAGAGCTGCGTGTTCCCTTCTGATGCTCCTTGCTCACAGCTACAGGCAGGACAAAAGAGTCTGCTTTGCTTTGCCACTGATTGCCAAGAGATGGGTGGGGCTGTTACCTGCCAGGCCCCTGGATCACACTGTGCCCGTGGGGCTCTGCCATCCTCTAGGGCACATGAACACCCTGCAGCCAAGGCTCACTGAAGAGCTCTTCCAAGGACGGCCTGGCCAAGGGCTGCATGGACAAGCACCTCTTCAGAACATCCTGGCACTCTGGGCAGAGAAAGCAGAAACCACCAGGCAGCTGCAGAAGGATCCCGCCCGCTTTGCCCCCCGTTCCCGTGCCCAGGCCTTGCTGGCTGTGCCCAGAGCTGTGCCTAAACTTGCCCATGGATTCTGTGCTTTGGAGGGCAGCAGGAGAGCAGGACATGTGCCACCTGCCCAGAGCTGCCACAGCAGGATGCTCCTGAGACCGCTGCTGCCTCCCAGCACTGCTATTCCCCCCGTGCCGCAGAGATGAGGGATCCACACAAAAGGAACCAGACCAGGAGCCGACACTTTCATTGCCTGCCAGAAATGGGTCTCATTTTGCTCTGCATTCCTTTCCTAGCAGGTGTTATCTATTAAGAATCAGAGAAAAAAGAAAAGAACCAGAAGAAGTATGAGAGAGAAAAACAAAACCCAAATGTGGAGTGAAAAGTCTTCTGCAACTTTGGATTCAGAGGGAATTGATATTTTTTAAAAGAGAACTCAGTTATTTACCTTTGTTTTTGTTTCATTCAGTACTTACATTGTTTTCACTCCTTCCTTCCTTCCTTCCTTCCTTCCTTCCTTCCTTCCTTCCTTCCTTCCTTCCTTCCTTCCTTCCTTCCTTCCTTCCTTCCTTCCTTCCTTCCTTCCTTCCTTCCTTCCTTCCTTCCTTCCTTCCTTCCTTCCTTCCTTCCTTCCTTCCTTCCTTCCTTCCTTCCTTCCTTCCTTCCTTCCTTCCTTCCTTCCTTCCTTCCTTCCTTCCTTCCTTCCTTCCTTCCTTCCTTCCTTCCTTCCTTCCTTCCTTCCTTCCTTCCTTCCTTCCTTCCTTCCTTCCTTCCTTCCTTCCTTCCTTCCTTCCTTCCTTCCTTCCTTCCTTCCTTCCTTCCTTCCTTCCTTCCTTCCTTCCTTCCTTCCTTCCGAATTCCTTCCTTCCGAATTCCTTCCTTCCTTCCGAATTCCTTCCTTCCGAATTCCTTCCTTCCGAATTCCTTCCTTCCTTCCGAATTCCTTCCTTCCGAATTCCTTCCTTCCTTCCTTCCTTCCTTCCTTCCTTCCTTCCTTCCTTCCTTCCTTCCTTCCTTCCTTCCTTCCTTCCTTCCTTCCTTCCTTCCTTCCTTCCTTCCTTCCTTCCTTCCTTCCTTCCTTCCTTCCTTCCTTCCTTCCTTCCTTCCTTCCTTCCTTCCTTCCTTCCTTCCTTCCTTCCTTCCTTCCTTCCTTCCTTCCTTCCTTCCTTCCTTCCTTCCTCCCTCCCTCCTTCCTTCCTTTCCTTCCCTCCCTCCTTCCCTCCCTCCCAAGCTGCTTCTCACCCCATTGAAGTGGTGCAAAGCAGCAGGATCCCCTCCCAGTTGCGGTCCTCTCACCCTCCCAAAAATATGGGGGATTTCACCACAGCCCCCCAACTTGCGGGGAGTTTATGGCACCTTCCCCAAATTCACTGCAACCTCCCAGAAGCCCCCTAGAGGCCCCTAAATTGTCAAAAAGCAGCAGGAGCCTCCCCAAATGCAGCTCCTGCTTTCCCTCCCTGGAGTGCCCCACTCCAAGTGCCCAAACCACCCCATCCCTCCCAAACTTCATCCCACCCCAACAATGCCACCCCCATGCCAAGCCAGGCCATGCCATGCCATGCCATGCCATGCCATCCCATCCCATCCCATCCCATCCCATCCCACCCCTCCTGGACCCCAATTCCCCTTCTGTGCTTCCTGACTCCCCACAGCCGGGCCTTGGGGCTGACGGATTGAGTTTATTGGAGGCCTCCCAAATTCTATCCAAGGATTGCTCGCAGACAAAAACTGCCAAGACAAACAGGTCTGGCTGGCCTTGGCCTCCTGGGGGCCACCTCTCATCTGCCTTCAAAACATTGGGGCTCCACCCTTTCCCTACAATGGAAAAGAACCGTCCTTCCTGTCCAGGCGCCCAAGGTCAAAATTGGGGTTCCACCTCCCAAATTCCCAATATCCAAGAGCTGCTCCCAGACAAACCTGCCAGGACAGACAGATGTGGCCGGCCTTGGCCTCTGGTGGCTGTGTCTCATCTGCCCCTGAAACCCTGGGGCTCGGTGCTGCCCTTCCTCTGGGGACCACTGTGACCCTGCGTGGCCTCGTGGAACCCAGGGGCCGTTGTGACCCTGCAGGGCTGGTGGCACCAAGGGGACCATTGTGACCCTGTGGCGTTCCATGGAACCAAGGGGCCACTGTGGCACTGCTGGGCCCAAAGAACCGAGGGGCCTTTGTGACTCTGCAGGGCCCACGGAACCAAGGGAACATGGAACAGCTCTGGCTCCCTTGGGCTCCTGGGGCCGCCTGGCAGCTCCGGCTGACCTTGGCATGGCCAGAGCTGCTTCTCACCTGCCCTGGAGTGCTGGGGCTCCGTGCTTTCCTTCCTATGGAACAGAACTGTCCTTCTCTTCCAGGGGCCCAGGAGCATCCCGCTCTGGCAGCTCTGGGCAGGTGGCACATGTCCTGCTCTCCTGCTGCCCTCCAAAGCACAGAATGCATGGGCAAGTTTAGGCACAGCTCTGGGCACAGCCAGCATGGCCTGGGCACGGGAACGGGGGGCAAAGCGGGCGGGATCCTTCTGCAGCTGCCTGGTGGTTTCTGCTTTCTCTGCCCAGAGTGCCAGGATGTTCTGAAGAGGTGCTTGTCCATGCAGCCCTTGGCCAGGCCGTCCTTGGAAGAGCTCTTCAGTGAGCCTTGGCTGCAGGGTGTTCATGTGCCCTAGAGGATGGCAGAGCCCCACGGGCACAGTGTGATCCAGGGGCCTGGCAGGTAACAGCCCCACCCATCTCTTGGCAATCAGTGGCAAAGCAAAGCAGACTATTTTGTCCTGCCTGTAGCTCTGAGCAGGGAGCATCAGAAGGGAACACGCAGCTCTTGGGCTGCAGCTGAGCTGGAGGCCTGCTCTGGCAAGCACTGGTGGCCACCATCCCCCCTGGTTTTGCTTGTCTGGTTCATTGATGGCTGGGGCCCTGGGCAGAACCCTGAGAGCCTGGTGTGGCCCCCAGGGAAGGAGAAGGAGCCCCTGGAGAAGCTGTAGCAGGTGGGGCTGCTGCTGCTGGAGCCACCAAGGACGAGCTCAAGGACCACAACCTCTTCCTGGAGCTGGCCAGCGGCAGCTGAAGATGATGGCCTTTGATTCTGGCACCTTCTCCAAAGACACGCTCCACGGCCAGTGTGCAGGTGAGTCCAGAGCCAGGGGGATGCTGCCAGAGCTGGGCATGGCACGGCCTGGCCGGGCACCAAAGGTTGCCCCTTTGCTGGGGTGGCTGCAGGGAATTCTGCAGTGGCTGCCAATACATATGTGTCAGTACAAAGCTCTCAAGGGTCTGATTAAAGCAGAGGATTGGAGACCATGAGTGCACAAACCGCTCAGAGACTCAAGTGTGGAAAAAGGAAAGTACCTTAGAAAAAACAGAAGTACCTTGAAGCATTAATGAACTGTCGTTAATGACCAAGGCTCTCAAGGGACTGATTAAAGCTTTAGCCCTATTGCTGCTACATGGACAGGGAGTATGTGGATTCTTGGACTGAAACAGCATCACTTGTTGTGTGCACATTCCAAATGGGATGCTGGATTGGATGATCAGGGAGAGAGGATAAAATCGGTTGCTGCATCCAGCAGGGAATTAAGCGGAGGGTTAGACAGTAACTGGTTGGATAAAATATTTAGAGGGCTTGGATTTTCCCTGACTGATGGTTGCTGTCACTTTTGCAAAGTCTAACTGGGATCAGAGCAATACTTGTGCTTATGACACTTGCTTTGAGCTATGTAAAGAACATGGTTGTGAAAGCAGCTGAGGAACTCGTGGGCTGTGAGTAAAGGAGCAGAGTGAGGCTTAGGAAGGCTTGAAGGGAAGAGAAGCTTCACAACCCTCCAAGGGGGGGAGATTTGCCAGATGAAAAACCGTTTGCACCTGCTGGGTTCATACAATGCTTCTTCTCCAAAAGCCACTGGCCATGGAACCACACAAGGCTGATTCTGTAGGCAGCAACCAGCCCAGGTGTGCCAACTTTCACCAGTGCACCGGGCAGTCAGGGCTGGCTTTGGGGTCAGCGACCACCAGGGACCCCCAAAGAGACCCCCAGGGCAGAAGAACGGATGTGCAAAGGGGGGGGGGGAAATCTGCAATGATTTTGGGGCAATGATGATCGTGTGTGTGTTTCTTGTGGGACAATCTGGGAATGTGTGTGTGAAACACAGTCTGCAAACAGGAACATTCCTGAACTTGGCACACATGACTTTGAGAGGGGCTCTCCCCTCGTGCATCCGGCCCAATAAAGAATGCTGCTGCTTCGTGCTGCGCTGGTGCTGAGGAGGTTTTGTTTCACTGAAGTTTTGGTAACACCTCTGTGCCTGTGTCACAGACCCACAGAGCAGCTGTGATGTCAGAAAGGGGCTGTGTGACATCACAGAGTGGGCTGTGACATCACAGGGTGGCTGTATGACATTATAGAGTCAGCTGTGACATCACAGAGCAGCTGTGTGGTATCACAGAGAGGACTGTGACATCACAGATGGGTGCTGTGACATCACAGAGTGAGCTGTGACATTGCAGATAAGGCTGTGATATCACAGGGCAGAGGTCTGACATCATAGAGTGGATTATGACATCACTGAGTGGCTGTGTGACATCCCAGGGTGGCTGTGTGACATCCCAGGGGGTTGGATGCCATGGCAACCCTCAGCAGTTCCAGTTCCCTCGGAAACCCCCCCAGGACCCATTGCTGCAGTCAGGCTCCGTGGCCACTTGCCCGCAGAGCTTTGGCTGCCCTCGGCTGCCATGGCAGCCCTCAGGACAGAGCGGTGCCGGGGCTGGTGCCAGCTACAATTGCAGTGACACTCGCTGATGCCCTCAGGTGCCACGGCAGCGGCCACAGGGACCCGTTCCTCACTTTGGTGCCACGGACACCAACGCTTGGCCCCGCTGCCATGGGCATTGGCACGGTCACCTGCACTCAGGGCCCGTGGCCGGGCACTGCTGCCATGGACATGGGCACGGAGCCCTGGGCCACAGGCGGCTGCCGTGGCCACCAGCCCAAGGTCCCGTGGCCAGGGCCAGGGGCATGGAAAGGAACCCGTGGAGCCGTGGTGATGGTGGGTGGCCATGGGGTGCTGCTGAGGGCTGGGGCAGAGGGAATTTCCTTGCCAGGCCTTTCTCTGGGGCTGTGTTTGGCTCTGTGCTGAGCACAGCGTTGCTCACACTGAGATGGTTTTGTTCTTGCTCAGCTTGCACAGAGCCAAGGCCTTTCCTGCCCCTTGTCCGGCCACGCTGGCGAGGGGCTGGGGGAGCGGGGGAGCTTGGCAGGGGTCACAGCCAGGACAGGTGACCCCAACTGACCCCAGGCATATCCCAGACCACAGGACATCATGGCCAGTGTATAAAGTGGGGGGACAAGGAGGAAGGGGGGACATTCCGAGTGAGGGTTTTTGTCTTCCCAGGTAACAGGCAGGACAGGGCCCTGTTTTGCTGGTGGGCAGGGTCAGCACCAAAGACACAGACACCAAGTGAAGGAATTGTGTAATTTATAAAATGCAAATCTGCAAAAAGTCACAAAAGCATAAGCTCAGCAAAGCACATAATCATTAGCAAAGAATCACAGCAGGAGCAGCTCAGCAATGCCCCCAATCATCAGTGCCAAAGATTGCCTGCAGTGATTAACCAAGATCCAGCCCCAGTTCCCCTCAGACTTTACCATCACCCAGAGCCACCCATCAGCTGGGGGAAGCTGTCCCAGCCAGGGACTGGAGAGCCACTCCCGGACACTGGGAATTCCTGCAGCTGCCTCCAGCCACAGCTGAGGCTCCAACCCCGCTGGGAGAGGGCCCAGCTTTGACAGTGCTGGAGAAACAAACTGACAGCACTTCCAGTGCGGGAACATCTGCTTTCATCCTCCTCTTGGCTTCCTCCTAAGCCTGCCCAGGGCTCAAGGAGGAGCCAAGGCAGCTGACTTTGACCATACAGCCCCAAACAAGGCCAGATGTGGGATTTCATGGCCTTGTCCGGCTTCTAAACACAGAAAGGTCAATACATGTTTCACTAATGAGTGGATACATCTATCACAGCGCTAATGATCATGCATATTTTGGTAATGAGCAGATACAAAGATAACCTTTGGTTGGAAGGTTCATCCAGAGGTCACCTTTGGCTCAGGGCCTCTTGTTCAGGCCTCAGTCAGGCCTCTTGTCCAGGCCTTGGCACTTCAGGGATGTGGTTTAGTGCTGGGCTTGACAGTGATGGGTTAATGGTTGGACTCGATGAGCTCCGAGGTCTTTTCCAACAGGAAGGATTCTGTAATTCCAGGATTCTGTCTGCTGCATTCAGCCAGGTCCATGGCACCAGCATGACTTTGCCCCAAAGTCTCCTCTTGCTCAGCTCTTGTGGCCTAAGGCTTCAGCTCCTTCAGCTCCTGGTGCTGAGCTGCTCATGCTGAACGAGACGACTCGGAGAGAAGAATACAGCTCATCCAATTCCTTCTGGGACACGGAGAGGGGAGGCTGTGAAAACAGGAGCATTGTTTGCTGTGGCCTCCTCTGTGCCCTTCATGCCTTTCAGTGCTTTGAAACAGCCAAGAGCTTTCTCCAAGAGTGCAATGAAGCAGCTGTTCCTGCTCCCAGTCTGTGCCCTTGACTGCTTTTGTCCCTCTTGCTGTGCCCTCTGTGCCCCCGGGGCTCGGTGGCTGCTGCCCAGGGCTGTGGCACTGGCACAGCTCCAGTGCTCGAGACCCTCCTTTCTCTGCCCTTGGAGCTGCCTGCTCACAGCAGCCTTTTCCATCTGCAAGCTCCACATGGACAGGGAGTGCCCACCTCTGCTCCTTGCACACCCTCCAGGAGCCCAAGGCTGCCATCTCCACTCCCTGCTGGCACTCAGGGCTCCCAGGTGCCCCAGGCTGCTGTGACACCGCTGCCAACGGGAGGGAACAGCGGCAGGGGCTGTGCTGAAAGTCAGCTCCATTTGCTGCTGCTGCTGCTGCTGCTGTGGGGGTCATTTGTCCAGCCCTGCCCCAGAGTCAGGGATCAGATCCAGGCCCTGCTGCTGCTCCCTCGGGATCAGGCACACTTTGGGTGTTGCTGTCAGTGCCAGCAGGAGCGGGCGCTGGAGCAGCGGGTGCTGACAGTGCCCCAAGCCCCGAGGCCCGAGGGCTCCCTGGGCTGCGGGGCTGGCAGGGAGCTGCCCCTTGTTCTCCCTGTGCCTCACGCAAAGCTGGGCCGCTCACAAGTGGGGCAGCACAGCAAACAGGGAGCCTGCGAGTCTCTGCCAGCCCTGTCTGCTCAGAGATTGGGCCTTGGAGCTGCAGGGGGACAAAGGCAGCTGCTTCTGCTCCCTCTGCGTGGCCCCGTATTCAGCAGTGCTGCTCCATCATTAAGGATGTGTTTTCTGTTTAAATTAATAGAAAAACAAAAAAGAAAAAACCCAGAAGATATTATGAAACATAAAACCAAAACCCAAATGTGGAGTGAAAAATCTTTTGTAACTCTGGATTAAGAGGTAACTGATCTTTTCAAAAAGACAACTCAGGTATTTGTAAATATGCTGATGGCATTGATCCATCTTACTGACCTCAGCAGTCCTTTTTTAAAGATTTTGGGCTTTGTTTCCAACATTGTTATTTTAAACTGTGGTTGAAGCAATAGGAAATTGATTGTGCCCTGCCAGCTCCGAGCAGGACTGGCAATCTAAACTCTGTCCCACCCCAACTCATGGAGAAGATGCCCTTCCTTCTCACCCTGCCAATGAGCTGCACATTCCCTCTGAAATTGTCAGGGGGTTCTTAAAGATGCCAAGTCCCACTCAGGGCTTTTTGCTCTGGTTTGGCACTGGAGAAGGACAATTCTTCATCCATCAGCTCCAGACTGCACTGCCTCAGGAACACGGCCCACTCGCCAGGTTGGGCCCACTCGTGGCACTTCCAGAGGAGGAAGAAAGTGCAATGGCACAATTCCAGCGCAAAAGGAAGGAAGAGTGGGACAGACAGAACACCCTGTGCAGATCCAGGCATTCAGCTGGGACTGTGCAGAGTTTGGGTTCTTGCCAGTGGGATGTGTGTCCCTGACTGCAATCTCTTGGCCTGCACGAGAGTCTCACTCACCTGCAAAAGCAGAAAGCTCCGTCGCTGTGCTCGCAAGGGGCTCGTCTGATGCAAAGCTGTCAGAGCCCTGTGAGGGGAGAGCGGGCCCAGCCGTGCCCGGGGCTGAGCCCCAGCAGAGCCCTGGCAGCGCCTGGAGCAGCCTCAGCATCCGCAGAGCCCGGCTGCAAGGAGAGAAAGCAGAACCCGCCCGTCAGCTGAAGCCTCCTGTCCCCTTGTCCCAGCCGCCCGCAGTGCCCAGGCCGTGCTGGCCGTGCTCAGAGCTGGGCCCAAAGCTGCCCAGCATTGCTGCCTTTGGGAGCAGAGCAGCAGGGCAGGACATGTGCCCAGCCTGCAGCCAGCCATGGCACATCCACCTCCTCAGCAGCTGCCCAGAGCCCAAAAGCAGCTTGGCAGCCACTGCAGAATTCCCTGCGGCCGCCCCAGCAAAGGGGGAACCTTTGGTGCCCGGCCAGGCCGTGCCATGCCCAGCTCTGGCAGCATCCCCCTGGCTCTGGACTCACCTGCACACTGGCCGTGGAGCGTGTCTTTGGAGAAGGTGCCAGAATCAAAGGCCATCATCTTCAGCTGCCGCTGGCCAGCTCCAGGAAGAGGTTTTGGTCCTTGAGCTCGTCCTTGGTGGCTCCAGCAGCAGCAGCCCCACCTGCTACAGCTTCTCCAGGGGCTCCTTCTCCTTCCCTGGGGCCACACCAGGCTCTCAGGGTTCTGCCCAGGGCCCCAGCCATCAGTGAACCACACAGGCAAAACCAGGGGGGATGGTGGCCACCAGTGCTTGCCAGAGCAGGCCTCCAGCTCAGCTGCAGCCCAAGAGCTGCGTGTTCCCTTCTGATGCTCCCTGCTCACAGCTACAGGCAGGACAAAAGAGTCTGCTTTGCTTTGCCACTGATTGCCAAGAGATGGGTGGGGCTGTTACCTGCCAGGCCCCTGGATCACACTGTGCCCGTGGGGCTCTGCCATCCTCTAGGGCACATGAACACCCTGCAGCCAAGGCTCACTGAAGAGCTCTTCCAAGGACGGCCTGGCCAAGGGCTGCATGGACAAGCACCTCTTCAGAACATCCTGGCACTCTGGGCAGAGAAAGCAGAAACCACCAGGCAGCTGCAGAAGGATCCCGCCCGCTTTGCCCCCCGTTCCCGTGCCCAGGCCATGCTGGCTGTGCCCAGAGCTGTGCCTAAACTTGCCCATGCATTCTGTGCTTTGGAGGGCAGCAGGAGAGCAGGACATGTGCCACCTCCTCAGAGCTGCCAGAGCGGGATGCTCCTGAGCCCGCTGCTGCCTCCCAGCACTGCTATTCCCCCCGTGCCGCAGAGATGAGGGATCCACCTGGAGACAGCCGTCGTGGGAACAGGATCCGCCCCCAGATGATCTCCTGGCCCCTCCTGAACGGGTGCTTCCCCACCACCAGGTGGTACAGCAGGAGGCCCAGGGACCAGATCGTCGCTGCCTCGCCGTGGTAGCGTTGGTGGTGGATCCACTCGGGTGGGCTGTACAACAGGGTTCCTGTGGAGCACAGACCGAGTCCATCAGGGGATGCTGCTGCTCCCAGAGCCTCGCCCCAGCATCCCTGGGCACACAGGGGCTGCACCAGTGGCACACGGGGTGACCCGCTGCCCTCTCGCCTGCACCTGTGACTTGTGTACAAACTGGTGTTGGAAAAGAGGCCACTGGTGTTGGAAAAGGGCAGCGGAAGCCCTGGGGAGGCCCAACCATGACATGCAAATGAAAAACCCACCCAGTGGTGGGGAAAACCCACTCTCCTCCCTGCCTGCAGTGCCCCAAAAAACATCAATAAGCCAAGGCAAACAAGGGCAGCAGGAAGCAGTCCAGGCCCTTCCTCACCTGCACACCAAACCGGCCGGTGCATGGGGTCTGACCCCCCTCTCTGCTACCCCCATGGGGGATTTTGTTGGGCTGGCTGCCCCCGCTCCAGCCCCAGCCCAGGGCAGAGTGGGTGCTGAAGGCTGACGGCAGGGTTGGGAACTGGCCCCCTCCCAGCCCCACCCAAAAGCAACTTGGCTCAAGAATTAATCCCATCCTGGGAACAATGAGGGGAAGCCCCGGTGCCACACCCAGGCTGCGCCATGAGATGCCCAGGAGCATCCCCTGGGAGGGCTCACCTGCAAATTGGGTGTAGGCTGTGTCCTGGAGGAAGGTGCCGCAGCCAAAGTCGATCAGTTTCAGCTGCCCGGTGGCCAGGTCGAGCAGGATGTTCTCGGGCTTGATGTCCCGGTGCAGGACCCCGCAGCTGGTGCAGTGCCGCACGGCCTCCAGCACCTGGCCGAACAGCCCCCGCGCCTCCTCCTCGGGCACGAACCTCCGCTCCGCCAGCAAACCCGACAGGTCCTGACACCGCTCCGGACGCTCCAGCACCAGCAAGAAGCTGCTGGGCAGCTCAACCCACTCCAGGAGCCGGATGACACCACGGAACCCAGTGGACACCTTGTCCAGCAGCACGATCTCCAGGGGCGCACGGGCGCCGTCGGGCTGCGGGAGGAGCACGGTGCCGTCAGTGGGGCTGAGGCCGTGCCAGGGCTCTGGGACCCCTCACCCAGCCCGGGACACTCTGCGCCCCCCGCTCAGCCCCCGCCCGCTCTCCCTCCGGGGCTCCCGGCGGCTCCCAACCCGCCGGGCCCCGGCTCCTCGCCGCCCGCCACGCCCCGGCTCTGCCGCTGGCCCCGCTCACTCACCAGCTCGCCCCAGTGCCGGACGCGGTCCCGCGGCACGCATTTGATGGCCACCTGCGAGCAAGGGGCAGCAGCGGGCTGAGCTCACCGCCCGCCCCGCTGCGCCCCGGCCTTCTCCTCCTCCGTCCTCCTCCTCCTCCTCCTCCTGCACCCTCCTGCTCCTCCTCCTCCGCCGGCCCCGCCACTCACCGGGGCGCCGTCCGCGAGCCGCGTGCCCGAGAAGACGCTGCCGAAGCCGCCGCTGCCCAGCAGCGAACCCAGCCGGTACCGCTCCTGCAGGGCCTCCTGCGCCTTGCCTGCGGGCGACACGCGGCCGTCAGCGCTCGGCCCGGGGCCAGACACGGCCCCAGACCACCCCCCGACCGCCCCGGCCCGGGCATCCCCATCCGAACGGGACACCGGCGGCTCGGGGCCGGCGGCCGCGCTGCCGAGCGGCGGAGCTCGGGCCGGGGAAGCCGCAGCGGAGGCGGCGGGAGCGGCCGCGCCCCGTGTGTCCTCCGCGGGCCCCGGGAGGAGCCGGGGCCGGAGCCGAGGCCGGAGCCGGGGCCGGAGCCGGACCCCGCGTCGGGGCCGGGGCCAGGCTCGGGACAGGCGGAGCCAAAGGGTGGAGATGCTGCCCCAGCCCCGGGCACTGATGCCCGCCCGGCAGCGCCACAGCCAGGACGGCGAGAGCCGGGCGGAGGCGAGACCGCGGCGGGACGCCCGGGGCCGGGGAGGGGGCGGCCCCGCCCGGGGCCGGGGGCGGGCCTGGGGCATGGCCCGGCCCGGCAGGGGGAGGGGGAGAGACCGGGAGAGGACGGGGACACCGGGAAAGGAGGGGGCCACCGGGAAAGGGACACCGAGAGAGGAGGGGGACACCGGGAAGGGGAGGCGCGGGGAAGGTGCGGAACAGAGGGAGAGGAGGAGCAAGAGCAAGAAACGGAGAGTGTAGAGTCGCTTGCGATTTCGCTGCCGCCGCTGCCGCCGCTGCCGCTGCAACTGAAGCGGCGGGGCCGTTTGTCCGTGTGTCCGAGTGTCCGCGTGTCCGCGTGTCCGAGTGTCCGTTCCCCGCTCTCCCCACGCTCCCCACGGCCGAGCCCCGCTCGCTCCGGGGGCAGCCCCTGAGTCTGTGCAAACACGGGAACTTTGCCGTGTCCAGCCCGGATCCAGAGTCCTGGCTCCTGCACGGTGGCAGAGGAATCCCCTCGGCTGCTGCTGTGCCTTGTCCCTGCTGAGGGTCAGACACTGCCGGGCCACATTCCCTGCCTGTAGAATTCGTGCCCCACCCAAGCTCTGCACTTTTGTCTCCAGCATTGCTTTCCAATAAAAACAGGGGAAGGCAAACTGTGTGCAGCTCACTGGTATTTCAGAGTGTCTCAAACTCGCTAAGGCACACATCTTAGAGGTGAGATCCATTTGGAATTCATGGCATGGAGAAGCAGTGCAACATGAAAAAGGGGAGCACAGAAATAGAGAGGAAAACACCTCGGATTGTTTCTTTCCATTTTCATTTCACTTCTGGAAAGCTGTTTCAGTTTTCTGGGAATCTTCTCTGCAGTCCTGTCTGCTCTTTTCAAGAATCTCTCCTGGGAGAATGAGGTGCAGCTCCTGTCACAAGATGTGCCACCAACTGCAGCTTCTCTTGCCTTCCCACACTGTGAGTGCAGCACGACTGCTGCAGCAAAGCAGGACAAATGTTGGGAGAAGTTTACAAATTGTCCTTTCTTTTCCCTGTGGGCTGGGCAGTTGTGCCATTGGTGAGGTTTTCATTGTGGCTGTTCTAACCTAAGAAATCAGGAGGTGGAACCAGGAATTCTTAGGCACTGCAACCCTGGCTGAACTCAGAGAAAGAATCCCCAGAGCCTGCAGCCAGAAATGGAGAGGTGTGTCATAATCATTCCCACATCTCCATGGACATCTGGAAAGTGATCTAGAACATGAAAATGGGCTGACAGAGGTACTTTGTTTCTGTGTTCAGTTTAGATCAGTCTACATCTGTTGCACTGGTATAAATCAAGAGCACAATCAGTTCATGCAAGCTGGACCTCTCAGACACTGAAATAATCTGAAAAGGAGAAATGCAGGGAATGATTTTGTGAACTTTGTCTTGAAGAAGGGTGATTTTTTCTAATAATTTCTAATCCATTTCCTCTGCTTTTATCCTTCCTAACAAGGCCATTTGCATCCCAGATCAAATGAGAAGCCTGAGCTTGTGGAAGTGCCTGAAAGATGCCCTGTTCTTCTGCAGGGACACTCAGGCTGTAAGAGGAGCCGAGCCCTTTCTTGGGAAGCCTCCTCCCAGCTGGAATTTGTTCGGTGCTGGGAGAGCAGGAGGGGGAGAGCGATGGGATGGGCGCTGTGTGGGAGGAGCAGGAGGTTTGGGCCGCAGGACGTTCCCTCTGCGCCGCTGCCCCGCAATTGGCGGCCGTGCCCAGGGCTCCAGGCTTCTGAGCATTTCAATCTCTGCTAATCATGATGCCTGTGACAAAAATACTGAGTTCACTGTCACGAAAGCAGCGTGGGTAGTGCTGATCGAAAGAGGCAATTGCGGTTTTCTGATAAAATTCAGGTGGCAACCAGAAGAGGGGCAAGAGCAGCCGTGATCTCCAGTTCCCAAGGCAAAGGCAACAACAGCGCCGTGCTGTCAGCTCAGGGGGAGTAAAACGGTGCTGAGAGCAGCGCTGGAAGCCGATCCTTCCTTTCTCTGAAGGCTGGCTCAGGGCAGCACAGCCGGGCCCTGAGGAATCGGGGCTGTTTGGGGGTGATGGTTGCTCTGCTCCAGAATTCACCTGGAAAAAGCCCTTGGGAAGCCGAGGCGGGAGCGGGCGGGAAGGGCCGGCGCTGCTGCTGCTGCTCGTGCTCGGGAGCCCCGGCCGGGCCGGGCCGGCGCCCGCTGCGCTGCGGCTCCTGCTGCTGCCAGAGCCGGGCGGGACTCGGGGACAGGGAACGGGCCCGGGGGACAGCAAAGGCTCGGGGGCTGCAGGGATGTTCGCGCTCGGGCCAGCGCCGGCACAGAGCTTCGGCCTCGGCATTAACCCCGAGGGAACCGCTGGGGAAAGGCTCCGGTTCAGCCTTTCTGTGCTCGTTGCTGTGAAGTGCCCGAAATAAAAGGAGAACAAGCGGGGCCTGACCCCTTCTCCTTGGGAGGAGCCCCGTGCCTGGGGCCGTGAGGGGCTGAGAGGGGCTGAGAGGGGCTGAGAGGGGCTGTGAGGGGCTGAGAGGGGCTGAGAGGGGCTGAGAGGGGCTGTGAGGGGCTGTGAGGGGCTGTGAGGGGCTGAGAGGGGCTGTGAGGGGCTGAGAGGGGCCTGTGAGGGGCTGAGAGGGGCTGTGAGGGGCTGAGAGGGGCTGAGAGGGGCTGTGAGGGGCTGAGAGGGGCTGAGAGGGGCCGTGAGGGGCTGAGAGGGGCCGTGAGGGGCCATGAGGGGCCATGAGGGGCTGAGAGGGGCCGTGAGGGGCTGTGAGGGGCTGAGAGGGGCCGTGAGGGGCTGAGAGGGGCCGTGAGGGGCTGAGAGGGGCCGTGAGGGGCTGAGAGGGGCTGAGAGGGGCCGTGAGGGGCTGTGAGGGGCTGTGAGGGGCTGATAGGGGCTGAGAGGGGCTGAGAGGGGCCGTGAGGAGCGTCAGCCCTGGCAGGAGGATGTCCTGCCATGTCCCCTCCCTCCCTCCTTTTCTCTTGTTGCCTTTTTTTTCCTTTTCTCTTTCTCTCTCTTTTCTCTTGTTGGAGAGGATGAAAGTTTGGTAAGAAAGTTTCACAGATATGTAGGCTTGGCAGGAAAGATCTCTGAATGTAGAAACTGAGGATGAGATAGAAATGAAAGCAAGTTTTGATATAGAGTAAAAGATGTTTTGCTGAACCAGTGATCGATGAGTAACTGAGAAGGCAAAGGTTGGAGATGAGTTGGAAGGAGATTTTTATAAATAGGACAAAGGCATGTGACTACAAACAAAGGCATGTTTTTCACCAAGTAAATGAGTCTCAAGAAGAGCATAAGTAAATAGAAAACAGGTTTTTACCAAAAAGAGAGATATCGCAGGCAAACAAGAAATGTTGATGTAGCAAGAAGAAGAGAGGTCTGCGAATTTTCCACTGTAAGCTTAAATTGTAACTTACTCTTGTGATTGGATAATAATGACTATAATATGGTGATAGTAGTAGCTATGATAGGCTATAGGCAAATGTAAAGGTATTGTGTGTGCTGCTTATTGGTTGTTATGTATTAAGCTACTCAGCAAAGACAAGTATCTAATGCTTTGTAACTTGAACAGCGGGTGGCTTCAGGTATGCCTACAGCTGGAGCTGGCAGCTGTAGGGCTGGCTCTGGATACCCACTCCCTGAACTGCTGTAACTTCACCTATGCAATAAACAGCTTTCAAGAGAGCCGCCTGAAGTCCAGACATCCTTCGTGAACCTTTCTCCTATACTTTTGCAAAAAAGACAATAAACATGGCACAATGAGCAGGATGCAAAAAATAACCAATAGGGCCGGGCATCTAATTTTAAGCAGATTTTTGATCTATCTTGCAATTTGCCAATTGCCAAACAAACTGTTGAGCCAATCAGATTCTGATTCTTCATGCAATTTTGACACACTTGTTTGTAATTCTATAATGTGGGCATGAATAGATTTTGAATGATCAGACAAATTTATAAAACATGTTCTATCAAAATCCTCACATCTACATCCATGTGCTAGCAACAAAAAATCAATGGCAGCTCTATTTTGCAGTGTAGTGTGCCTCACTGAACCGACACCTGTTCAGAATCCGGCTAAAGCAAGGGAAGTAGCGTTAGCCTGCCAAGCTAGCCAACATCCTAACTTGTTTAACAGTCCCAGTGCTTTAGCAGATGCTATTTGTGGAGAAAGGAAGGAAACAGCCCATCGAGCACCTGGTTGCCAAAATTTGGTGTTGCCATCACAATCAGGGGCAAACACACGGGTGCTGCGTTTTCCCCTCCGTAGTTTATGCTGTAAAATCATAGCTATGTGTTAGGTGTTAACAGTGAGAGTCATCCTAAGCTGCAAGGACATCCCTTGATGTGTGATGGAATCGCAGCCCATGCTCGGTCTCTGCAAATTTAAAAACACCCCTGGAGGCAAAGTCAGAGGAACAGTAGTAGAGTGTGAAATATGTGGTGAACTGGAATTGCACCAGGCACTTTCCTCTGCAAATATGGGTTGGTTAGGGGAAACATCCCATACTTTGGACTGATCAGATCCAGAGTAATTAAACTTAACACAAAGGTCCATTTTCACAGATCCTAAAAGCTCTATTTCTTGCAGCTCAAGAGTTGCCCGGGGAAGGTATGAAACCCACTGATCTCAAGCATCAGCGTGATTGTGTGATTGTAAAAGTTTGTTAACTGCCTTAGGCTTTGGCCAGTCATCTATTGGCAAGCCAACAAGGCAGGTAGAAAGAGGATTGTCAGGAGTAGCAGTGGCTAAGCACAGAGTATCTTGCCCTGTCGCATTGGCCAGGGTAACTCACATGTTGGTTCTCGGCTGACTGACAGGCCAAGCAGAAACAGCAGGCAGTAAGCTCAGCAAAACTGACAAGGACCATATTGGCACCTGCATTTTTTTGTTATTCGTTGCTATTTGGGCTCCAGTGCATCTCAATGCAAGCCAATACCCTTGATCGCAGGGATATCAGTGCAATACAGTCCTCCTTGCTCTCGGAGAGATTGTCAGTCCAACTGTCAATCTCCTCAGCGTGTCTCACGATAAAATTGATGGGATCCCAGCTCCTGATTTATGGAAGACACAGAAACAGAGAGGATTGCACAAACCTAGCAAGAAAGTGCAGAATGCTAAAGCAAAAAATAGGGGAACAACTCGGCCTACGGCACCCCCGGAGCCTCAACGGGACTTCTTCACATCTGCTTGCGGAGGGCCCACCGCGAGCGGGTCGGCTGCTCCGGGGGAGAGGGAGGGCTGGGGACCCTATTCTGACCTGTATCCCTGGAAAGACACTAGGGAAATAGTTCAGCATGTTAAACAAGAACGAGATAAGGGCCAAGCTCCCGTGCAATCAGCACAAAAGGACTGGCGGCCTCCTGTGGAGCTTCAGATACTTTGGAAAAACTGGTCCTCACAAACTGTAAAAGCCTGGATTGACAGCAGAGCGGAGGCCTCTTTACATTTATGGGAATCCCAAGAAATTTAAAGGACAACCAGTGATTCTTACAGGTTTGGTGGGGGGAAACAAATTGAAGCTGTGCAAACACAAATCAAAATGAAACTAGGGAACCTCCCCAGATGATTGCATTCAGTTATGATTGTCCTGGTCCCTGAATATATAGTTGGGATTGGTATCTTAAAGGGACTGGCTTTAAATTTATCCAACGGTTTGTATCAGTTTGGGACAAAGCCTTATATCAGTGCCCGGCCAGTTTTAGTCAGGCAGGTGAAAATGCCCCCGGTGCAGATTCCTGCCACAACTAAATTGGTAACCGTGAAGCAATACCAAATCCCGGGGGGCATGAAGACATTTCACCGGCAATTAAAGACTTAGTGGATGTTTTAAAACCCACTAGAATGGCTTGGAATAACCCCGTCTGGCCTGCCAAGAAAAGTGACAGGTCATGGAGAACGACCGTGGACTTTAGAGAATCAAATAAACACAGCCACCTCTTGCGGCAGCTGTACCAGATATCGTTACTTTAATAGAAAAAATCCAGGAACACTCTGGAAGAACCTGGCATGCAGTAATTGATTTGGCTGATGCTTTCTTTGCAGTACCCATTGCTGAGGAGCAGGGGCGTCACTTTGCCTTCACGTGGCAGGGACGACACTGCGCACTCAGCACATTGCCCCAGGCATGTGTGCACAGCCCAACAATTTGTCATCAAACAGCGGCCGAGCACTTGGATGAAATCAAACTGACTCCTCATACGCAACTCATTCATTATATAGATGACATCTTGGTCCAGGGCAGCAATGAGGAGGAAGTGCAACAAGTCCTTGAATTACTTGTGGATCATAGGAAACAGAAAGACTGGGAAATTAACCCTACCAAAATTCAAGTGAAATTTTTGGGAATTCAGTGGCAATGTGGGCATCGGGAAATCTTCCCCAAAGCCCGACAGAAAATTTTAGAGTTTGCAGTGCCACAAAATAAAAAGGAGGCACCAAGATTTATTGGATTATTCGTCTTTTGGAGACAACATATTCTGCATCTGAGACAAATCTCAACCCCTTTGCATAAAGTAACCAGGGGAAATAGGCAATTGGAATGGGGAAGTGAGTAGCAGGCTGCCTTTGAATTAGCCAGAGGCTATTAGCCAAAAAGGCCTTTAGATCTATGGCCTATGCAAAAGGGAGAACTTGAGTTAAATGTACCTGTAAATGGGTCACATGCTGATGGGAGCCTCTGGCAGAAACAGGGGAAGAAAAAGGTTCCCCCGGGGTTTTGTGGGAGGAAGTTGCCAGAAGCAGGAAACAACTACACACCTTTTGAGAAACAGTTATTGGCATGTTATTGGGCACTGATGGAAACAGAACAACTTAACCATAGGATATGAAGTGGCTCTTCATCCGGAAATTCCTATTGTGCAGTGGGTCAGAAGGTCCCCGAAAGCCCATTGGATTGGGCACGCTCCGGAGTGTGGTATCGTAAAGTGGTATATTCGGGATAGGGCCAAGCTGGGAACGGGGCAGATAGCCACTCTTCATGAGCCAATAGCAGCTGCCCCCAGGAGGGACCAAGAGGTGAGTGCCAACTTCACAGCTGAGAGGGAATCTCCAGGGAAGTGGGAAAAGCCTTCAGATCAACTAACGCCACAGGAAAAAGAACATGCTTGGTTTACGGATGGGTCAGCTAAATATATAGGAGGGAAAAGGTTTTGGAAAGCAGTAGCTGACCATCCTCATTCCGAAAAGTTTTTAGAAATGACCAGAGAGGGGAAAAGCAGTCAATATGCTGAATTCTGTGCAATTGATATGGCTTTAAAACAAGAAGATCTAGGAGAATGCCTTTCCTATACTGCTTCTTGGTCGGTAGCTAAATGGGTTCGCTCCGTGGCTACGGACATGGGTAGGCAGAGCCTGGAAAATCTACTCCAAAGAGCTCTGGGGAAAGGAACTGTGGAGTGACCTTTGGCAAATGGTACAAAGAACTGATGTGACTGTGATTCATGTTGATGCCCATAGTAACACAGACACTTTAGAGCTACTTTATGACTCTGTTGCAGGCAACCGGGCAAAGATTTCCCAAGCCAGACCAGAGTTCCCTCCAAAGGAGGATCACAAAGGCTCGGCAAAATGTGCGCACCAAAAATGTGTGCACCTTGGACAAAAAGCCCCTTACAGGTGGGCTCAAGAGCGTGGCATTGCCATGTCACTCGATATGAGTAGAACTAGAATTGCTCAATGCCCTGTGTGCCACCATATATACAAACGCCCAGTGCCAAACTTTGTAAAAGGACCGCTGGGGAGAGGAAAATTGCCCGGACCAACTTGGCAAATGGATTACATTGGACCTTTACCCCAGGACCGAGGGTGTAAATATATCTGCCGTAGACACATATCCTGGGTATTTGATTGCCCATCCTTGTGAGAAGGCCACTCAGCATAGCACCATCTGTACTATAGACACAATAATTCTGTATTACGGAATGCCATTACCGAGTCAAACAGATAATGGGTCTCATTTCCAGAACAAATTCATTCAGCAGTACGCTGAGCAGAAAAACATTCCGTGGGGTTTTCACATACCATATTATCCCCAAGCTGCGGGATTACCTGAGCGAATGAATGGGCTATTGAAAGAGCAGTGGAGAAACCTGGGAGATGGACACCTGTCCTGGTGGAGAACCCATCTCACTGATGCACTGCACATCCTTAACAATAGGCTCATCAGGGACATGGCCACAAAGGCAGGGGACGGGGCTCAGAGTCAAAGTATGTCATGATTTGGTCAGAGAAACATGGTCTCTTGACACCTCCCTAAGCAAGGGAAGCTCCCAAAGATGGGGACATGACGAACGGCCACCTGAGAGAGTCATACAACATTATGGACCGGCTCCATGGAGCCCTAGCCAATTGGTGTCAGGGGCCAGAGAACCTGCCTATAATCTGAATTGGATAATAAGACTGCAAGCTGTCTCGGAGATAATTGTTGGAAAAGTTCGGGGACTTCGGCGAGGGAAGACATAGCAGAACAACCAATATGGCTGATAAAAGCAAGCTCCGTTAATTAGCAATCCAGAGGCACTTATATAGTATATCAGCTTGTTAACACTTTATTGGCTTAAACCTATCAAAGCGCATTTCTGCTTCTACATAATTAGACTACATTGGCAAGCTTCTACTAGTTATGTTATGATTAAAGAATTCAGAGTTCACCCTCCCTTCTCCTGGCCAGTACATCTTATCTGCACAGCTGCACATCCTCAAAACTCCCTGGTTGTTCTCAGGCTTGTTTCTCACACAGGCATTTGCTTGCAGGCTTTTTCCTTGCAGGCCTTTGCTTCGTACAGTTCTTTTATTGATCCCATAATTCTATCAATGACCCATGCCCCTGATCCTCTAACCATTCTTCAACAGATAATAACTAACCAGACGGCTGCCACTCCTGACCTTATGGCCAACCAATCCACGCAAACGCGGAATGCGATTTTCCAGCATCGCGTGGTTTTAGACTACCGGCAGAAAAAGGAGGAGTTTGCAGGAAATGAATTTGCAAGAAAATGAATCCAACTGTCGCTTACAAATTGATGACAATGGAGAAGTAGGAAAACAGACAACTAGGGAGATGAGAAAATTAGCCCATGTACCAACCCAGACATGGGAATGTTGGGAACCAGATATATTCTTGTGGCTGCCAGGGAGTCTGTGGCTCAAAGGGGCCCTTTCTCCTTTCCCTTTGTGCAGCTGCTACCTTCTTGTTTATTCCTTGTTTCGCTCCTTGTATTGTACGACTCATCCAGCACACAGTACAGGGAAGGCAGCTCGCAGCTACGCCTCAAGATCAACCAACCCTATATGCAACAACTGCAGAGGCAGAGTGACAACCATGATTCATCCTGTAAGTCAGAGGAGCAACTGATGTGCTGAGGCCTGAGCAGCAGGCCTCAGCCGGAGCTGACCTACGATGAACCACAGATGAACCCTGGCCAATCTGTGACTAACACCATCAGTATTATTCAGCTAAAAACAGATGACAAAGATACTTATGCTAGCTGTTTAATGCCAAACGGGCTGCTTTAGAAACTTTCCTATCACCGTGTACAGTTATCTGCAAGCAATGGATAATTTAAGAAGCTTTCCCCAGCTGAAATGAATAAAGGTTTGTTTGCAGGGTGTTTGAGGGGAAACCCTCCCAGGCAAGGCCTGGGCACTGGCCAAGCTGTGGCCCCTGCTGGTTGCAAAGTGTGCCATCAGATCCAGGTGTTTCCAGGCTAAAAACACAATCAAGTCACTTGGACTTCCTGATTTGGGCCTATAAAAGCTGGACCCACGTTTGGAGCAAATTTGGAGACCTCACATACAGATAGATGCACTCATAGGATTTTCCCAATTGACGGGAAGAGTTCTCCAGCTCCTTGCTGCGAAACGGGGCTCCCCAACGACTGCAGATCTGGATGATGGTAAGGTATTTAGGCAATTGGTGATGCATCTTTCTAAATCAATCTCCTTTCTCTTGGATAGTAATAATTAGGTGCATTACCTTGCTTATTTTTGCTTGTTGCTAAAGCCAAGTGCCTAGTTTTACCGAATGTATCGTTTTACGTTTGAGGTTCCTTAATTTCACAGTAAAATAAGAGCATTCTTTCCAGTGCTGTCTGTGTCCTTTAAATCGCCTCTGCCCCTTGGCAGAACAACAGGAGGCCCCTGAGGGGCTGGGGTGGTGGCAAGGCCCGAGGAAGTGGCTGTCAGAGGCCATAAGCAGCCTCCAGGCAGCCGCCTCGTTCCTGCCGCCCGGCTGCTCTGGCGCTTCCCCCGAGCATCTCCCAGGCCTGCGGCAGAAGCCCTCACGGCCGGGCCTCAGCACGAGGGTGGGGACCACGCCGAGGTGCTGAGGCTGGGCTGGCTGGGGACAAGGAGGGCAGAGGGGCCCTGCCGGGGCACGGCCCCTGGCTGCTGCCAAGAAGGGGCCATGGGCAGAGGCAGGGCTGGCGGCCAGCCCGGGCCCCCGCGGCTGCCCAGGCCACGGTGCTGTGACCGAGGCCCCCTCGACACAGAGCTCTGGGCCCACACAGCTGCTGCCACCATGGGGAGGGCGGCGATGTCTCCTCGAGCAGGGCTGCCGAGTCGCTGCTGCCGAAACAGCTCTGGACGCCACACAAACAGCAGCAGAGTGTGCACAGGAACAGCAGGAGCCCCAGTGTCAGCACCAGCTCAACAAGGCATCCGCACCAGCCGGGACATCAAACGGGGCCATACTGTGGGCACAGCTGCACGTGGCTGGGCAAAAGGCTCCAGCAGAATTGGCCACAATGGCTTCCTCTTGTCTTGCCAGCCTCACAGCGACGCTTGGCAGCTTCAGCTGCAGCCTGTGCCCCTGACTGACTTCAGTGGCGTGCTTGAGGGCAGACTCGCCTTCCACAGTCAGGCGTCCCAAGGCAGCGGCATTGGTGCCATCGTGAGAGAGAGACTCTGATGGGACACAAGCCCTGCACTGCAGCTGCCATCCCTCTCCTCCATGCAGGCCCCTTAAAGACACGTACATGAGCTTCCAAACTAAATCCTGGACTTGCTTGGAACAAAGGAAGATGCAGCCGGCACTAAAGAAAAGCAGGGAGTGCTGGCAGACGTTCAGGGGCGGAGGGAAGCACTTTGCTGTGTGCAGAGGAGATGGCCCGGTTCACAAGCTCAGGCTTTGCTGCCAGAGGATCCTGCTTTGCTCTTGCTGGAGGCCATTCCCTACCAATGCATGGCCCTCCATTGTTCCTGCATCACGGCTGCTGGACCTGTGGCAACAAGTGTGTCCCGAGTCCATGTGACAGCAGAAAAGGGTGGGACCTGTGTGCTTCCAGCGCCTGTCTTGGCTGCTCCTTCAGGGTGCTGGCACCATCATCAGAGACACAGAACAGCTTCTCCTCCCACAGCTATCCCTATCCTCTGCGCTTCCCCAGGTGGCTCCCTTGATGTTCCCTGGGGAACCTCCCTGTTTGTGGCCGTCCATTGCCCTGCTCAGCAGGGACGCAGTTGTGTTTGGACGTGAGCTGCCACAGCCAGACACGCAGCAATGGGAATGTTGAATATCAGAGGCTGGGCCGATTCTTTCATTTCCAGAATGCAGGAAAGACAGAAAAGCACAAGGAAACGTCACAGTGTCTCTGTAGAATCTCTTTGTCCTGTGAAACTCAGCAGCTGATGCTGTTCTGGTGCTACTGCTAATCCCTTCCATGAAAAAATTCACTCCAGGAAGGAACAACATCTCCTGTTGGATACCAAGTGCTCCCCCCAGTCACTCCAGCTGCTCCTGCCAACAGCCCCCTGCAGGAAGGAGCACAGACCCCAATGCACCTTGGCTTTGGCTGCCCTCTGGCAGAGAAGCCCCCGGGGGCACAGGTCTCTGGGGCAGGAGACGGGCACCAGCGCTGCCAGGGCTCGGGGGTGGCAGGTCTGCTTCGGAGGGGACTCTGCCACACCTGCTGGTTTCAGTGCTCCCGGGCCCCAGGGCTCAGAGCAGCATTTGAGCCCTGGCCCACACGTTCCTTGTCTGTGTCACAGCCCCGGCTTTAGGATGGCCACCAGCCGGGACATGTCCCAAGGAGGCCGTGCCAGCTTCTGTGGAAGACCCCGAGCCCTTCCCGCGGCGGCTGCGGTGGCAGCCGTGGGGGCTCCTGGTGCTGCCCCGAGCCCGCAGAGCAGGGGAGCGCTTGCTTATGGCTGGAGCCGATGCTAAAGTTCCTCTTGGGCTGCCTTAGACACTTGGGGCAAGGCATTCCTTCCAACCTGGGCCACTTGGAGTGGGCTGGGGGCGGCCCCGGGGCAGGTGGCAGTGTGTGCAAGGGCCCTTTGTGACACGGTGCAGCATGGTCACCGTGGGATGGAACGGGACAGGGTGTCCCAGGGCCCTTTGTGACACGTGCTGACATAGGGGCTGGCGGCGACGCAGCCACGCCACAGTGCTCGGAGCACGCGACGGGACAGGACGGGACAGAGCGGTGCCGTGAGGAGCCCCCGCACAGCGCACTCGTTCCTTGCCGACCCGGAGCTTTTCCGAAGCGTTATTCCTGCAGGTGACCTCGAGGCCAGACCACAGGACTTGGTGACCTGTGGCCTTCTCGAGGCTTCTCTTTTGCAGGTGCCCTCGAGGGCAGACCGTGGGACTTGGTGCCCCGGAGCTTTTCCGAGGTATCTCCCATCCCTGTGGCCGGTGCCCTCAAGGCCAGACCGTTGGCTTAGCTGACCACAATCCTTGACAAGGAGTCTCCTGTCCTTGTGGCAGGAGCCCTCTGAGACCAGGCTGCAGGACTTGCTGTCCTGTAGCCTTCCGGAGGCTTCTCTGCTGCTGGTGCCTTCAAGGCACAAGCGCAGGACTTGTTCACTCAGAGCTTTCCCAAGGAATCTCTCTTGAAGGTGCCCTCGAGGCCACACTGTGGCATGGCGGGCAGATTCCGTCGCCTGTTCAAAGTGCTCAGGAGGAAAAAAGGCCCTGGAGCTGCCCCAGCACAACAGCCCGAAGAGCTGGAGCAGTTCCAGCCACGGGGGGACGGTGAGTGACAGAGCTGGGCCACAGGGCTGATGGCAGCAGCCAGCTTGGCACCATCACATCCCATCCCATCCCATCCCATCCCATCCCATCCCATCCCATCCCATCCCATCCCCGGGGAACAGGCCTATGGATAGGCTGGAAGAGGAGCCAGGCCAGACCCCCCGCAGCAGCCGTGCTCCATCCCCTGGGCATCCCAGGGCTGTCCCTGCCTGGGGAGCGCAGGGCTGGGCTGCGTTCTCCGGCCTCTCCTGCAGCCCCTCAGCTCTGGCTGCGCTCGCTCTTTGCCAGATGCAGCCCTGGACCGGACACAAGAGCAGGACCGTGCCCACGGCCGCTTCCGGAGAACAGTGCAGGTACCTGCAGCCATCCCCACCTGGGCTGGGCCTGCTGTCGCTGCTCAGCCGAGCACCGCGCCTGGAGCACCCCTTGGAACATCCCTCTCTTCTTTGTTCTCCTGCAGATGTTCCGGAAGTTCATGTGCATTCGGCGTGGAAAGACCAGCACCACAGCAACTGAGGGCACAGCTGAGCCTGACTCTGGGCTGACCGAGCTCCAGGCAGAACCTGATGTCAGCACAGATATCACTGCACCCTCAGAAGACTCTGACAGTCCAATGAATGATCACACGGCGAAGACTGACGGGGCAGTGACTGAGGACATGGCCATCACAAACACTGACACCAGAGAGACTCAGGGCATCCCAAATACTGACACTATGCCCATTCCCACTGGGATTCATGCTCCCAAACTGGATTTTTTTGAAGAGAGTGCTGCTTCTCCTCAGCAGCAGGTAAGCAGCCTGGGGCCAGGGCTGGAGACTCCAAGGATCGTGTGCCCCCTCAAGCCACGGCTGCTGGGCCCCCTCAGCCTTTGAGGCCAGCACAGTGCGGTGGGAAGGGAAGCACTTCTTGGGGGCAGCTGGGGAAGTTGCTCCCTTGGACAGTGCTCCAAGTCTTCCCCATGCCTCCTCCAGGTGCCAGCCATGGTGAGGAACATTCACCAGAGACTCGGGTCCCATGTCACTGTGGATGCCTGGCTGCAAATTGACATTCTGAGGCTGGCTGAAGAGCACCCCGCTGATGTGGTGCTGACCCTCCTGCGCTGTGCCCCATCGTGCGACAGGTACGGGGCCCAGCTGCCTTGAGAGCTCAGGGCTCACCAGCCCTTAGGGCCCATCGCCCTGTGCCGCCTGTCCAATGGGGTCTGCCAGACAGGTGGAGAGCTCCAGGACCCTCGGGCCCCTCTGTTTCCTGAGCCTGCTGCCATGCTCCCTCCCTGCCCCTCAGGGCACCGGGGCTCTGTCACCTGGGCCCCCACAGCTGCACAGGGCGTGGTACTGTGACTGAGACGCCCCTGACTCAGAGCTCCGATCCCACAGAGCTGCCACAATGATGTGGAGAATCATAGGATCATTGGGACCAGCAGTGGAGAAGGTGTTGCCAACGCTGCTCTGTGTGATGCAGGAATGGCCACTGCATAGCATGTCCACCTCTGATGGGGATGATACAGATGTCTTTGCCCTGGCTGTGAGTTTCTGGAACTGGCCTTTACTCACCCCGAGGTCACATCCTCACCAGCTCTCCATCCTTCCCCCACTGCATCTCCTTGCCTCAGGTGCTGGGCTGAAACCTGGGCTAGGGCAGGCTCAGGGGGCACCAGGCCCGGTGCTCCCCCTGCGTCTCCCCTCGGGCCCTGCCACATGGACAGCTCGGCACTGAGGGATGTTCCTGAGCTGTCTCGAGCTGCTTCTTTTGCAGGCAACTCTGGCGCTGTGGGTGATTGTCCAGGTGCCCGAGTGCCACGAGGCAATGATCCTTTATTCAGCCCGCCTGTTTGTGACTCTGCTCTTCCAAGTTGTCATCACCACACAGCAGGTGCCAGAGGAAGTTGATCACTTCTGGAGAGCATGCCGGGAGGAACACCGCCTTCCCACCAACCCCAACAGGTCCCAGTCCTCCTGTCCTTCCCATGCCCTCGTGGCCAGCGCCAGTGCTCCCAGTGTGACCTGGGCTTTGCTCTGTGCACAGGTTTGCAGTGCAGGCCATGAAGGCTCTGCTCTGTCGACTGCGCTGTGACAATGAGGTGGTGGCTATGGAGCGCAAGCGTGGCTGGGACACGCTGCTGTGTGCTGACACCCAGCACTATGCAGTGGGTCTGCTGGCCAGGTGAGACCCCCTTCTCCTCACTGCCCCCGGCACTTGTGCCCTGTGCCCGAGGTGCCCCACACAGTCCCTGTGGGGCCTCGTCACCGAGGGATGGCCAAGCGGACTGGAAAAGGCTGGAAGGGGAGGGTGCCCAGAAGGAGCTGCCTCCCAGAGCACCCACATCCCCTTGCAACGTGGTGGGGAAGACCAGACCTGTGTGAGTCAGTCCTGGGAGAGCTTTGCCCCCTGCCTCAGGGTCTTGGTGCCTTTTTCCCCCTACCAGAGAGATGCGCCAGGTCTTGATCCCCTTCTGCTCCCGCATTGCATTCCACCTGCTCAAACCACTCAGCAGGGAGGAGCCATGCTGGGATCTGCCCTTCCTGGCTTTCCTTGTGGAGGTGAGCCTGACGGCCAGCGCTGCCTCGCTGAGCTGCCTCCCGCCTCTCTGCCCTCTCGTAGCCGCAGCTGCCTGGGACGGTGCCCGCGCCCTGCGCTGCTGCCTGGGCCCAGCCCTGGGCGGTTCCGGGCTCCTGCCGGCCGGCTCCCCTGTCACTGCCCTGTGCCTTTCAGCTCCTCGAGTGCCTAGACTTAAGTAAATATGGTGACAGCATCCTGGAGATCATGTCCAGGTACCTGCTGAGCGAGTGCAGGCAGAGATGTCGCCTGGCACTCAGAGGCCTCGTGGTGCTCAGCAAGGATCCCGCCATGGTGAGAAGGCGGCAGCGGCTGAAGCTGCGCTGGGGAAAGCAGTCACATGGGCTTGGCTGCGCTTCAGGAGCTGAGGCAGCTGCTCCCAGCTCTCCTGCCTCCCGGCTCAGCTGCCCCAGTGCTTCGGGACAGGCCTTTGGCCTCTGGGCCCTGCAGCAGCAGGGTGGGCTTGCAGGGCCAGGGTGGTATAGGCAGTGCAGCCGTTCATGGCTTCACAGCACAGCCTTGTGTTCCACACAGGCCAGAAGAATGGGCAGCCTGTCTCAACGGCTTGTGGAGCTGCTGGGTGATGCAGATGGAGAGGTGGTCAGGATGTCCCTCTCTGTGTTCATGAATGTGCTGGAGAACAAAGACATCCTGGTATCCAGCACCACTGCCCCGAAACTGGCTGAGGCGCTCTTGCCACTCTTTGAAAATGTAAGGCTCTGTGCCCCCAGCCACTGACACTGGCTGCTGCCCAGACACTTTGTGCCCTGTGGATTTTTAGGCCGTTGCCCACATGGGCTGGAGAAGTTGCTGCTGAGGTTTTTTCCTTTACTCCAGGACAACAGCAATGTGCAGATGCTCTCCATTCACCTCTTCTGCAAGGTGATGGAGTTGGTAGTGGACGAGGGAAAAAAGCCCCTTAAGACAATTGTGTGCCAGAGCCTACTCCCACTTTTATTCCACTGCCATGATGAGAACCGGAACGTGGCAGAGGTGAGGACTTGTGGGCTGATGTGTCCTCCTGGGAGGGGGCTCAGCTGCCTCCTGCCCTGGGGCCTCGCAGGCTGCAGCCTTCTCCTGGCCTTGGCACAGGGACGTGGGTCCTGTGCCCTGGGCTGTGCTGCCATCTCCGTGTCTCTGCTGCTCTCCAGGCTTCTCGGGAAACGCTGATTTGTGCGGCCAAGTTCCTGAAGAGGAGAAATCTTGGGCAGCTGGTGAAGAAGGAGCAGCTGTCGAAGTTTGCCGAGTGCCTGGTAAGGACCGCCTGGAAGCCTAAGCTGAGCCTGGAGAAGTCCCCTGCCCCTGGTGCCCAGTGTGTGGGGCTGGCAGCGCTGCTGCACCAGGGGTGCCAGCCTGCGCCCCACACGCTGCTCCCTTCCCCGGGCTCTTCTCCAGGCTCCTGTGGCCCCGAGCCGGGAGCCGATGGAGCCCCGGCCCCGCTGGGCTGTGGCGCGGGGCGGCACCGCGGCTCCCCGGGCAGCAGCCGGCCCTCGGCCCCCTCCAGAGCCCGGCGCCAGCGGCTGCTGGCCGGGCCTCGGGGCCGTGCGGGCAGGGGAGGCCAGGGCTGGGCGCAGAGAGCCCGGCCAAGGGGCTGAGCCCGCGCCAACCCTTCCCTCCTGGCGCTCTCTGCAGCTGGCAGAGGACAGGAGCCGAGCGGCCGAGCGCCTGCACCAGGCGCTGCCGTTCGTGGAGAGCCCGCAGGAGTCCCTGCGAGAGGCGGCCGTCAGGTTCATCGGTGAGCCACGAGCCCGGGGCCCCTCCCCGCCCCGCCGCAGCTCGGCCCCAGCCCCGGCTGCTGCCCCGGCAGCGGGATCCGGGCCCGGGGCCGTGGAGCCCCGCCTGCCCTCGGGGCCGCTGCCGCCCTCTCGCAGCCGTGCCCTCGGGCGTCAGGATGCGGCAAGGGCCCGGGCTGAGCCCTGCCGGGGCAGGAGAGCGGGTGGCCACGGGGCTGGCAGCGCCGCTGCGAGGGAGCTGTGCCGCGGGGCCGTGACCGCCTCTGTGCTCCCAGGGGCTGCCAGGGTGTTCTTGAGGGGGCACAAGGAAGAGCTCCAGCTCCTCAGTGAGGGTGAGTGAGGGCAGCGGGCTGGCAGCGGGGGCTGGCGGGGGCGAGCTGCAATGCCTGGCTCGGGAGCTGCAATCCCTGCCCTGGCTGTGGGGGCTTTGCTCCGTGTGTGGACTCGGGGTGACGTGGGCAGAGCACAGAGAGGTTTCAGGGACACGGTGGGGAGGCTCATGGCCAGCACCTTCTGGCTGATCTCCTTGGCCCCTGCTGTCTTCTGGCCATGGCAGGAGCTGGGTGAGATGGCCCTGGCAGGAAGGTCTGCTTGGATTCCTGCAGATCCAGGCTCTGACCGCGGCTCTGTTCCTGTCTCTTCCAGCCCTTCAAGCCCTGAGGAGAGACGACAGCCCTTCCCAGACAAACATCATAGTTCAGGAAATATTCAACGAAAGAGCTGCAGAACTACGTTCATCTGCTGGCTCAGAACCAGTGTCCCTTTAAGACCTCCAGATATCCTGGAAGATGAGACCATCTGGAGACTAGAGTAGAGCAGCTGGAGCTCCAGGCACAGCTGATGCTGGTCACAGCTGAGCCTGTGGAAAGCTCCCATAGCTCCTGCCCTCTCCCTCCCTTTTGACAGCTCCATCCCTCCAGCCCTCAGACCCTGCCCATCCCCTTTTTTCCTCCCAGCTGATCCCTTTGCTTTGCTTCCTATTAATAAACAGTTTGGTTTCTTCACTTGAGCTGCATCTCTGTGGTGCTGAAGCGGCCCAAAACCTGAGCCCTGGGACACACAGGCCCCTCCTGCCGCTCTCTTCCGTGCTTTTACTGCAACCCTGGGGTATATCACCGTGTCCCGCAGCCGTAGGGAGGAGGAGAGAAGCTCCAGCAGGCAGGAATTGTGGAGCAAGATTGATTTATTTAAATATTTTACAAACTCTTTCATAGACTTTTTTCTTCATAGTCTAATTGGACAAAGGATCAGCCACCCCTTGGGGTGATCGGCTAAAATCCTAAAACATCCATTGTCCAAATATTTTCTACTGTACTATAAAAAAGACTTTTCAAGGGTGCAGGTGTTTGGTTGTGTACATAACTCTGCTGCCTCTTCTGTGAGAGAGAAAAGTCTCTCACGGGCTTAGAAAATAGCAAGAAAATCCTTGCTAGCAGCATTTTTGTATCCACACCGTGCCATGTTTTGTGCAGAGGCACAGAGGAACGAGGGCAGCTCAGGCTGGAAAGGTCCCTGTCCTGAAGGTCCAGTTCCACAACACTGTGGAGTCAGAGGTCTTGCTGAGCACCCTGAAGGCCCTGGATTTTAGAACAGCCAACAGGAGTATGCTCCGGAGGCAGCTGTGAGGGATTCCGTGGCAAGCCTCCACGGAGGGCCAAGGAGCTTGGAATGCTGGAAGTTTTCAAGAGCAGCTTCCTGAAAGCCCAGCAGTGCTGCATCCCTGCACGGGATCAGGAAGAGGGCAGAACCAGAGAGCATCCGGGCTTAACAGTGGCCTCTGGGTGCGCCTACGAGCAAACGAAGCAGCAGCACAGTGGCCGAGACTCGGACGCACGGCCATCCCGGTGTCCGGAGCGCTGTCAGGCAGTGTTGGGATCCTGGGGGCGGTTCTGGTCTCCACAAGTGTGGGATCGCAGCCCCTGCTGATGCCTAGAGAGGCCACCTAAAACCAGAGGCTAGAGCAGAATAAGGGAATAAAGGTAGGTATTTATTTGAAAGGCCTTCAAAGGTACACCCAGGGTAGCCAGAGGCTACTGCCAAGAGGGACCCCAAGATGGACAACAGGTCACGAGTTCTTCACACTTTTGTAAGTTTGGTTCATTTGCGGATGTGCCGGTTTGGCCAAATTTAGAAAGATATCCTCTGAGAGAAGGCACAACCACCCCTCCCCGAACCTGGTTTGGGAAAAAATAAGTTTTCCTCAAAGGAAAGTGAAGGAGATAAAAACTATTGATTTAACAAACACACAGGAAAAGGAAAATAATGCTAAATAATAAAATCTCTCGCTGTGGAGAAAAAACCTGGGAAAGTGTTAGAGTCCTCCCTTTGGTCTCCTCGGAGCTGGGGCTTGGCCCAGGGCCAGGCCCTCTGTGCTCGGTGGCAAGTCCTCCTGATGTGTTCTGATATTGAAGCAGTCCAGCAGAAAAGGGAGAAAATCCAAAATTCCAGGGAATGAAAAAAAATTCAGCTCTCAGTCTCCCTTTGGAGAAAAAGAAGCTGAAGAACTGGCCAAAAGCTGACCAGGGAAGCAGCAAGCTGGGTGCCTCCTCCCTCCCCTGCTGCAGCTGGGAAAAAGAAAGTCCCTATCTCTGTGTGACCTTGAACAAGCTGCAAACTGCTTTGAAAAAGTTTTGCTCAGTTTTTCCTTCCCCCTCTCAGGCTCAGTTTAGAGGCATAGAAAGGCACAAAGTTAATTTCTAGGCATAGGGCAGGGATACGGGATACACATCACAAAGTCACCCCAAGACATTCCACCCCTTATCCCATATCATTGGCTCAATGCCCAAACGAATATATTCTAACTCTACACACACACATCAATACATATACATATATATATATATATATACAGCTATGTACGAACAGTGACAGTGACCCTCAGCAAGCAGGGGTACACAGGCATTTCACACTACAGGTGGTTTTCACCCAACAATCAGATCTCCCTGCGGTACACAATGTGTTGTTCCATCTTTCTGCATTACCCACCATGTGCAACCAGGTCCCTGAGCAAAGACAACCCCACGGATGGGTTGGTCTGTACTCGAGGCAGAATTTATCCACACAGGCTTTCCTAACAGACCTCTGACATGCACTACTGGGGCCTTATCTCCATCTGTTGTATGCAGGGATTCAGATTGGGCTGGACCTGCTCTATTGGTGGAACCTCGGGTGTTAACTAACCAGGTGGCCTTTGCCAGATGCTGCTCCCAATTTTTGAAAGTTCTCCCACCCAGTGCCTTCAAGGTGGTTTTCAACAATCCATGGCACCGTTCCACTTTGCCTGCAGCTGGTGCATGGTAAGGGATGTGGTACACCCACTCAATGCCATGTTCTCTAGCCCAGGTGTTGATAAGGCTGTTCTTAAAATGAGTCCTGTTGTTGGTCTCGATTCTCTCAGGGGTGCCATGCCTCCAAAGGACTTGCTTTTCCAGGCCCAGGATGGTGTTCCGGGCAGTAGCGTGAGGCACAGGGTAGGTCTCCAGCCATCCAGTGGTGGCTTCTACCATTGTGAGCACACAGCGCTTGCCTTGGCGGGTTTGAGGCAGTGTGATGTAATCAATCTGCCAGGCCTCCCCATACTTGTATTTGGACCATCGCCCACCGTACCACAGGGGCTTCACCCGCTTGGCCTGCTTGATCGCAGCGCATGTCTCACAATCGTGGATCACCTGGGAGATACTGTCCATGGTTAGATCCACCCCTCGATCTCGTGCCCACTTATAGGTGGCATCTCTGCCCTGATGGCCTGAGGCATCATGGGCCCATCGAGCTAGGAACAGCTCTCCTTTATGTTGCCAATCCAAGTCTATCTGGGACACCTCTATCTTTGCAGCCTGATCTACCTGCTTGTGGCTTTGGTGTTCCTCATTAGCCCTACTTGTGGGGACATGATGCCTCAGGTCATCAAGGCAGAGATGCCACCTATAGGTGGGCACGAGATCGAGGGGTGGATCTAACCATGCATAGTATCTGTGATAAAACAAACTGTCTCCCTGTGATCCATGAAAGGCGGCCACCAGAGGCCAAGGCCAGCCAGACCTGTTGGCCTTGGCAGCTTTTGTCTGGCAGCAATCCTGGGATAGATGGAATTTTGGAGGCCAAATTGCAATTTTGGCCATGGGCAGCTGGGGGAGAAGGATGGTTCTGTTCCACAGGAAGGAAAGCACGGAGCCCCAGCGCTCCAGGGCAGGTGAGAAGCAGCTCTGGCCATGCCAAGGTCAGCCGGAGCTGCCAGGCGGCCCCAGGAGCCCAAGGCAGCCAGAGCTGTTCCATGTTCCCTTGGTTCCGTGGGCCCAGCAGTGTCCCAATGGACTCCGTGATTCCATGAGGACCTGCAGGAGCACCATGGTCTCCTTGGATCCACGGGGCCCCTCAGAATCACACCGGCCCCTTGGTCCATGGGGCCCAGCAGTGCCCCGATGATCCCCTCGGATCCAATCCCACAATTACAGGGCTGCCAAGCAAAAATGCAGGAAAGGGAGTAACAGTTCTTTAAGAAGTAAACAAGGCTGAGGGAGGAGAATGAATCCACCAGAAAGCCAAGCCCAGAGCTGTCCTGAAAATCAGCCCTGGCTGGGGTCGGGCTGGGGGAGGCCCCAGCCCCCAGACCCATTTGCTGAGGCCAGGTTTGCACCCCCATCCCCCACCCAAGGGGGCAGAAGGAGTTTTGGGGGTGGGGGGTAACCCCTGCTCAGGGGGAGTGAACACCACCCCCCTTACCCAGACTGGCTCCGGTGTGAAACCCCCACCCCGGGAAGGCCACACACACAGGGGACAGTGTCACACTCGCCCCTCCCCAGGGGAGGTCTCTGTCCCTGTCACTCCCTTGCTCTCCCCCCTTTTCTCTCTCACAGGCTGGGGGGCTTTGCCAAATGGGAGAATCATTTTTCTCTTTCTCCCTGCCACCTTTGGAACAGCTACACAGAGTTTTCCTTCCTTTCAATCATCTGTATTGGGCCGAATTGTCACTTTTCTTTTACAGGAACCTGCAGCAGCTGAGCTGGAGCTGTGTGGGAGCCGCTGGAACTTTGAATTGCCACCATAACTGCTTGTGCTGTCAGTTCATTCATGGTTGGGGTTTGTTTGCGTTTTCACCACAAGGGACTTGTGGGAAGAGCAAGCATTGCTCAAAGCATTTTGTGTAGAGTTAAGTTTGATTTCTGCCAAGTTTATTTGGTTTGGTGTCAAGGAGATGCTGGGGAGGGGCTTGGTGGGGGAGGGTGTCTGTCCCTCTCAGCCCAGGGCATTCCCAAGGGGGTGTCCCTGTCCCTCTCAGCTCAGGGCATTCCTGAGGGGGTGTCCCTGTCCCTCTCAGCCCAGGGGATGCTCGGGGGTCCCTGTCCCCCTCGCCCTGGGGGATGCTCAGGTGTTGGGGTCCCTCCCCTGCCATGGAGCCCTGGGAGAGGGGCCCTGGGGGGGAGACACAGGGTTTCCCTGCCCCTGGTCAGTCTCATTCCCCATTGGTTGGTTTGGGTTCCCCGGTGTGGCCAAGGACCCTCGGGTCCCGTGACTGGGGGAGTTCCTGAGCAGAGCCCCGGCCATGCGGCTGGAGAAATAAAGATCTCTGAAACATCTACCACGAATCTGTCCATATATACTTCTTTTCCACGGGACTCCTGGTTTGAAATATGCTTGTTGCAGTAATCCCCTGCTGCAACAAACTGGTGGAGGAATGCGAGCAAGATACCAATCCCTGAGGAAGATTCGTGAGTAAAATAACCACTCTAGACCTCTCTCTTCTCATCTTGGTTTGGATATTCTCTCTGGACTATGGAAGAATCGTGGGAAATGGGGCTCTCTGAGCCACAGAAAGAAAGGTACCTAGAAGTTAAAGGAATCCTTGAACAACAAAACAAAAAAGTTATGGAACCGGGAGATCTAGAACGTTTTTTAACTGGCTTTTCAAAAATTTCTCCTATATTTCTCGAGACTTACTTTTTGATATTGAACCTCCTGGATCTTGTCAGGGGTGTTTTGGGATGAGATCTTGTGGGAGATGAAAGATCAAACAGAACATGTATTAGTGATCGAACCCTTGCGTGAATCCATGGTAGTCAGTGAAGCTATTCAGGAGCATTTATATGGTCCCATTACCCCTAAAGCAAAGGATGGCCATAGTCCCGCGGCCGAGGCCACGCGGCTGCCATCCCTGTGGCACACGCCGGCAGAAGTGCCTGCGTTGGATGCGCCCGGCCTCCTCGGGAGCGTGCACCTTATCGCGGACCCCATCCCTGTCTCGGGGTCCCCGGCCACGCGGCCGCAAGTGAGGGAGCGATGCTGCAGGCGCCGCGGTTGTCGTGGGCCACGAGCAGCCAGGAACCGGGCATCGGCGTGGAAGCCCGCTCTAAGCACAGGGCTCGGAGAGCCCTGCGGAGGGAGAAGCGGCGGTTTCCACAGCGACACGAGAAGCCGCGCAGCGCAGTGCCGAGCCGAAACGGGGCCGCTCTCAAAGCAGCGTGGAGTTGGCCGAGCAGAACCGCTCACAGGGCACGGGGCCGGCAGTGATGGCAACGCGGGGCCGCGCAGAGCCCAGACACGCTCCGGAGCAGCGCCCCTCGGAGAGCGTGGAGCAGCCGCAATGCAGGGGCCCGGCTGAGATGTCGGAGTCGGTGAGGCGGCGGCCACACGGGACCGGCAGCCACGACGAACACGCAAGCACGTGATAGGAGAAGTTATAGCAACGAAAATCACAGGAACTGTGAAATGGTACAATGTAAAAAACAACTATGGATTTATAACACGAGATGATACAGGGGAAGATCTATTCATCCATAGAACTGCCATTAAAAGGAATAACCCTAAAAATTACCTGCAAAGTGTAGGAGATGGAGAAGTTGTACAGTTTGATATAGTGCAAGGAAAGAAGGGTTTACAAGCAGCAAATGTTACTGGGCCTGGGGGTATTCCAGTCAAAGGCAGCCGTTATGCACAAAATTATAAACAATATCCATCCCAGCAATTTCCCTACCCACAGCCTACTTCCCCCTTTTACCCAATATGAATTATACCCAATATGAACCCCTTCCTAAACTTACCCTATCCCCAGCTTATTCCTAATCCATTTTTCACCCCATGGCTTCCCTATACAATTCCATTTCCCTACAATTCCTCTCCGATGCCGAGGGGGGGATGAAAAGGGGGAGGGAAGAAATTAAACCATCTCCTGCCTCAGTTTCCCCACAAAACATGCCCGGAGACTTCTGTCTCCCTTCTGTCAGCCCTAAGATGTTCCACAGAATCTGATTGGACATTTAAAAACTCAGGAGGGTGGCTTGTTTTGCCTTGAAACTGTTCTTGTTATGTTTATCCAGTTGTTTCCATTCTCCTTTTATTAAAATAAAACGGGTGAGATGTTGGGGTCCCTCCCCTGCCATGGAGCCCTGGGAGAGGGGCCCTGGGGGGGAGACACAGGGTTTCCCTGCCCCTGGTCAGCCTCATTCCCCATTGGTTGGTTTGGGTTCCCCGGTGTGGCCAAGGACCCTCGGGTCCCGTGACTGGGGGAGTTCCTGAGCAGAGCCCCGGCCATGCGGCTGGAGAAATAAAGATCTCTGAAACATCTACCACGAATCTGTCCATATATACTTCGCTTTCCACGAGACTCCTGGTTTGAAATATGCTTGTTGCAGTAATCCCTGCTGCAACACTCAGGGGTCTCCATCCCTCTCACCCCAGGGAATGCTTGTGCAGGGTGGGGGACCAGGGGCTCTGTGTCCCTCTCACCGCTGAGTGTGCTCGGGGGGTGGGGGGCTCTCCGACCTTCTCACACCTGGGGAGGCCGGGGGGGGTCTCTGTCCCTCTCACCCCTGGTGTGACCCCGCCCAAGCATCATCGGGGTGAGAGGGACAGAGACACCCCCAAGCCCCCACAAGCATCTCCCAAGAATCCCAAGGGGACAAGGACAGAGACCCTCACTGGGCACCGAGTGGGGTGAGAGGGACAGAGACAGTCTCCATCCTCCTCTGCCAAATATCACCCTGAATCCAAAATTCCCCCCACATACCAGTAAAATGGTGAGACTTTAGATGTCTCTGATCAATTTCTTTATTTTTACCCCAGTTTGGGGTGTATTTAAGGGACAAAGATGGATCAAAAGAAAATTAGGGCCAAAACAAAAGGACCATCAGCCAGGTGTCTTCCCAAGGTGGATCACAGGGAATGTGGGTCACCAGGGCTCTTCTGGGGGATGGAGTTGGAGCACAGGACAAAGCTGTTGCCACAGTCGGGGCACTCGCAGGGCTTCCCTTACTGGTGGCTCTGTTGGTGTGGGGCCAACTGTGAGCTCCTGGAGAAGCTCTTCCCACACTGGGGACACTCGTAGGGCCTCTCCCCGGTGTGGATGCGCCGGTGGGTGACGAGGGTGGAGTTGTACTTGAAGCCTTTTGTGTAGTCAGGGCAGCAGAAGGAGCACTCCTCTGTGTGCTTGCGCTGGTGCCCGAGGAGACTGGAGCTCTTCCCACCCTCAGGACACTCGCAGGGCCTCTCCCCAGTGTGGATCCTCTTGTGGCAGAGCAGGCTGGAGCTCCAGCTGAAGCTCTTCTCACATTCCAAGCACTTGTTGGGCTTCTCTCTGCCATGAAGCTGCTCATGAAGCCCCAGCTCTGAGCTCTGGCTGGATCTGCAGCTGCCTTCCCAGCACAGGGTGGGTCTTTCCTCCTCAGAGCACCCTGGGCTGCGTTTGCAGCCCCCCCAGTCACTTCTCAGCCCCTTCCCAGCCCCGGCTGAGTTTAAGCCCTGTGTGCCTCTGTGCTGTGCCCGGGCTGGCTGCAGGCAGTGCCCCAGCCCTGCTGGGCTGTGCCCAGGAGCTGCTCCTGGCCGGAGCTGTCTCTCTGCAGCGCTGCCGCTTGCCAGGAGCTGCCTCTGTGCCAGGAGCCCGGCCCAGCTCAGCAGCACAGACACAGCACAAGGACTGGAATGACCCTCTTGGGCCTTGGTGCTGAGGCCCTGAACATCAGTCCCTGACAGGGACTGGCAGAAACCTCTCAAGGATTCAAGTCAGAATTGAACTTCAAAGTTTCTGGAAGTTTTCATGGGTCCCAGTGAGGGCCACGACTGAGAAAGTGTCCCCAGGCTCTGGTCAGAGCAGAGAACTGGAGGCAGGGATGACAGGGGGGGACAAAGAGAAGCCAAGTCTTGGTGCCCTGGGGCACAGCAGCGTCTGTGCCACCAAGGGCTGGGAGGAGACACCTTGTCCTGAGGCCCTGGGGCCTCCTGGGCACAGCCCCAGCACGGCTGGGCACTGTCATCCCCTTGTCCTGCCCTCAGCATCCCCCCACATCCCAGTGGCCTCAGGGATCTGCTGGAAGGAGTCCCTGGGGAGCCTTGGTCAGGAATGGCCCTGGGGGCTCCTGAATGCTCCCAGGGACTGCAGGGTTTTCAAAGGACTTTGGCTTTGGCTTTTGCCTGGGAGCCTCTGAGAGCTTTGTGCAATCCTGGCCCCCAATTATCTGCTCTAATGAGGCCCTGGAGATTCTTTGTCAGTAACAACACTCAGTGGGGCTCATTAATGCTTCAGGGTACTCAGGGGTAATTTAAGTACTTCTTTTTGACACTGACTCTCTGAGAGGTTTGTGCAATCATGGCCTCCAATTATCTCCAATTACTTTAACGAGTCCCTTGAGAGCTTTGCAGTGACACTCAGTGGGGCTCATTAATGCTCTGAGATACTCAAGGTTTTTAAGGTACTTTGGATTTTCCTTCCCACACTGAGGCTCTGAGAGGTTTTTGGGCAATCCTGGCTTCCAAGTCTCTCCTCCAAGGAGTCCATGAGGAGCCTGTGTTGGGGATGGACCTCAGTGGGACCCATGAATGCCTCCAGACACTTTGGGTGTTTCCTCTGCCTTTGACTCCTGGAAAGGTTTGTGCAATCTCCTCTCAGGCCCTGAGCTTCAAGGGCTCAGCCCCAAATGCACCATGGGGCTCATGAGGATCAAGCAAGTGCTGACAAACCCTGGCTCTGCCTTGATTTCCCTCTGGCCTGGTGCAGTTCATTAGGAAGGTTTCCTTCTCCAGTTATGGAGAAATATTTCAAAGAGCTTCTAAGAAATATGCATTCCTATTTTAAGGGGTGTATTTTATTGCTGTTCTCTTTAGAGAAGAGGTGATTGCAGCATTCTGTGACTGATACTGATCACAGGTCTCTCCTCAGGAGGTGTGGCCTGGTGACAGAAGCTGTGCCTTGAGGTCTGACCCAGCGTGGAGAACCCTGCTCCACATTCCCAAGCCCATCCTGTCTCTCCTCACTCACCTGGGACCTGCTTTGCTCAGAGAACTGGCAGCACTCAGCCAAAGGGGGGGTTGTTGGGGTTTTTTTGAAGCAATCTGAAACTCCTGAGTTTCCTCATTGAAAACAGACTCTCCTCCGCTGTGTGCCAAGCCCCAGTGAAAGGGTGAAAATCATTGTACTTGGGCGTCCTTGGGCAAGAATAAAATACACCGTAACCAGTGTAGAAGCCAGCTGAACACCTTGGCAAGAGATAGGGAACAAATCTGGCAGGAATGAGGAACAAGGCTGCCGAAAGCAGGGAAGAAACTGCTGAAACAGCTGCCAAGAGACTGCGCATGCCGAGAGGAGAAAGGTGAAGAGTGCAGAGCGAGGAAGACGTTCAGCCTTCATCCAATGCCCACCGAGCCTTCCTGAGCGCGACCACCAGGGAGCCCTGGGCCTGCGCTCCGCGTGTGCTACTGATAATAACGAGTGCTGAGAAATGGTTTGCACAACCACACCTTTTCTAGGGAAAACAATGAACATGCATGAAATGGAACCACATCTTGTAATCTGCCGTGTGCCTGGGGTGGGTGTTTGGAGGAGCGATCCCCGCACACCCAGCGTGCTGAATAAAGCAAACACCCGCTTCTTGGACTTTGTCTGGGAAGTGTCTCTTGGCCCGGTGTGGGGCGAATCATAGAGCTGCCAGAGGGGCCTTTTTGGCTCAGCTGAGAGCAGTCCTGCTGCAAGGCTGTCCTCGAGCTGCTTGGGCTGCACATGTGCCCAGGGAATGCTCATTGCTTGCAGTCTCAGGGGCTGTGGGTGTGCAGGTGTAACTACTGCAGGAGGGAACAGCTCTGCTGGGGGCAGTTCTCTTTTTCTTGGTGGTTTTTCTGTTGAATGAACGTTCCCTGCCAGCTCTGGGCAGAGCTCTGTAGCTGTATGTGCCACTTGTCTGTGGCACTGTGGCTCAGGAGGTGGCCAAGGGGAGCTTGGCCGAGGTGTGGGCAGAGGAATGGCCATCAGGCCAGGCTGGGGGGTCAGCGGCCGGTCAGTTGCGTTGCGTGGCCGCGGCTCTGGAGGCTTGTGTGGGAGCGTGTGCAGGGCTGGAAGGCTGGGGCTGCCGCCGCTGTGTCCCAGAGCCGGGAAGGCCGGGGCTGGCCCGGCCCTGGCCCGGCCCCGCCAGCTCTGCCAGCTGCCGGCGGGGACACAAAGGGCAGCTCCGAGCTGCGGCCGCTGCGCTGCGGCCGCACAAAGGCAGCGCCCGCAGAGCTGCAGGGCAAGGTGCTGGCCCTGGCTCGGGGCTGGGCCGGGGCCAGCGGCAGAAAATCAACTTGCAGCTTGGGCCCCGCAGCAGGGAGGAGCAGCAATTGCTGGCTGAGAGAGACTCTTGCCAAGGGCCTGCGGGGCCGGGCCCCAGGGAACGGCTTCCCGCTGCCCGAGGGCAGGCTGAGATGGGATGTGGGGCAGCAATGGTTCCCTGGCAGGGCGCTCAGGGCCTGGCACAGGCTGGCCCCAGAAGCTGCGGCTGCCCCCGCATCCCTGCAAGTGTCCCAGGCCGGCTCGGCCATTGGGGCTTCCTGCCCAGGAGGGCTGGGCTGGGCTGGGCTGGGGCTGCTGAGGGCGGGATGGGCTCTGCCTGAGCCAGCTGAAGGCTGCGCATGATGAGGCCGGGGGGACCCCGTTCCTCAGTGGGTTCTGGGGTATCCCCCATTCCTGAAGGCATTTCAGGGTATGTCCCGTTCCTGAGGCAGTTTTGGGGTCCCCCCAATGCTTCGGGAGGGGTTCTGAGAGGGGGCCTCTGGTACTTGGAAGGGGGAGCTATTGTCAGGGAGCCGGGGAGCCCATTTTGGGAAGGATGCTGCTGTTTGTGGCAATGTTGAGAGGTTCTGAATGGCCTGTGGGGCCCTGGCTCTCATTTTGGGACTTGAGGTGAGCCCATGGGCACAGCAAGGGCTGAGGAGAGGTTCCAAGCTCCCATTTGGGATGGAGGGATTGAGCGGGTGCCTCCAATCAACTCAATGCCAGCCCCAATGTGTCGATGGCAGCCCCAAATGGCTCGATCCGTCAGCCCCAAGGCCCGGCTGTGGGGAGTCAGGAAGCACAGAAGGGGAATTGGTGTCCAGGAGGGGTGGGATGGGATGGGATGGGATGGGATGGGATGGGATGGGATGGGTAGGGATGGGATGGGATGTGATGGGATGGCATTGCATGGCATGGCATGGCATGGGGGTGGCATTGTTGGGGTGGGATGAAGTTTGGGAGGGATGGGGTGGTTTGGGCACTTGGAGTGGGGCACTCCAGGGAGGGAAAGCAGGAGCTGCATTTGGGGAGGCTCCTGCTGCTTTTTGACAATTTAGGGGCCTCTAGGGGCTTCTGGGAGGTTGCAGTGAATTTGGGGAAGGTGCCATAAACTCCCCACAAGTTGGGGGGCTGTGGTGAAGTCCCCCATATTTTTGGGAGGATGAGAGGACTGCAACTGGGAGGGGATCCTGCTGCTTTGCACCACTTCAATGGGGTGAGAAGCAGCTTGGGAGGGAGGGAAGGAAGGAGGGAGGGAGGGAGGGAGGGAGGGAGGGAGGGAGGAAGGAAGGAAGGAATTCGGAAGGAAGGAATTCGGAAGGAAGGAATTCGGAAGGAAGGAAGGAATTCGGAAGGAATTCGGAAGGAATTCGGAAGGAAGGAAGGAATTCGGAAGGAAGGAAGGAAGGAAGGAAGGAAGGAAGGAAGGAAGGAAGGAAGAAAGGAATTAGGAAGGAAGGAAGGAAGGAATTCGGAAGGAAGGAATTCGGAAGGAATTCGGAAGGAATTCAGAAGGAAGGAAGGAAGGAAGGAAGGAAGGAAGGAAGGAAGGAAGGAAGGAAGGAGTGAAAACAATGTAAGTACTGAATGAAACAAAAACAAAGGTAAATAACTGAGTTCTCTTTTAAAAAATACCAATTCCCTCTGAATCCAAAGTTGCAGAAGACTTTTCACTCCACATTTGGGTTTTGTTTTTCTCTCTCATACTTCTTCTGGCTCTTTCCTTTTTTCTCTTGTTTTTAATAGATAGCACCTGCTAGGAAAGGAATGCAGAGCAAAATGAGACCCATTTCTGGCAGGCAATGAAAGTGTTGGCTCCTGGTCTGGTTCCTTTTGTGTGGATCCCTCATCTCTGCGGCACGGGGGGAATAGCAGTGCTGGGAGGCAGCAGCGGGCTCAGGAGCATCCCGCTCTGGCAGCTCTGAGCAGGTGGCACATGTCCTGCTCTCCTGCTGCCCTCCAAAGCACAGAATGCATGGGCAAGTTTAGGCACAGCTCTGGGCACAGCCAGCATGGCCTGGGCACGGGAACGGGGGGGCAAAGCGGGCGGGATCCTTCTGCAGCTGCCTGGTGGTTTCTGCTTTCTCTGCCCAGAGTGCCAGGATGTTCTGAAGAGGTGCTTGTCCATGCAGCCCTTGGCCAGGCCGTCCTTGGAAGAGCTCTTCAGTGAGCCTTGGCTGCAGGGTGTTCATGTGCCCTAGAGGATGGCAGAGCCCCACGGGCACAGTGTGATCCAGGGGCCTGGCAGGTAACAGCCCCACCCATCTCTTGGCAATCAGTGGCAAAGCAAAGCAGACTCTTTTGTCCTGCCTGTAGCTGTGAGCAGGGAGCATCAGAAGGGAACACGCAGCTCTTGGGCTGCAGCTGAGCTGGAGGCTTGCTCTGGCAAGCACTGGTGGCCACCATCCCCCCTGGTTTTGCTTGTCTGGTTCATTGATGGCTGGGGCCCTGGGCAGAACCCTGAGAGCCTGGTGTGGCCCCAGGGAAGGAGAAGGAGCCCCTGGAGAAGCTGTAGCAGGTGGGGCTGCTGCTGCTGGAGCCACCAAGGACGAGCTCAAGGACCACAACCTCTTCCTGGAGCTGGCCAGCGGCAGCTGAAGATGATGGCCTTTGATTCTGGCACCTTCTCCAAAGACACGCTCCACGGCCAGTGTGCAGGTGAGTCCAGAGCCAGGGGGATGCTGCCAGAGCTGGGCATGGCACGGCCTGGCCGGGCACCAAAGGTTCCCCCTTTGCTGGGGCGGCTGCAGGGAATTCTGCAGTGGCTGCCAAGCTGCTTTTGGGCTCTGGGCAGCTGCTGAGGAGGTGGATGTGCCATGGCTGGCTGCAGGCTGGGCACATGTCCTGCCCTGCTGCTCTGCTCCCAAAGGCAGCAATGCTGGGCAGCTTTGGGCCCAGCTCTGAGCACGGCCAGCACGGCCTGGGCACTGCGGGCGGCTGGGACAAGGGGACAGGAGGCTTCAGCTGACGGGCGGGTTCTGCTTTCTCTCCTTGCAGCCGGGCTCTGCGGATGCTGAGGCTGCTCTGGGCTCTGCCAGGGCTCTGCTGGGGCTCAGCCCCGGGCACGGCTGGGCCCGCTCTCCCCTCACAGGGCTCTGACAGCTTTGCATCAGACGAGCCCCTTGCGAGCACAGCGACGGAGCTTTCTGCTTTTGCAGGTGAGTGAGACTCTCGTGCAGGCCAAGAGATTGCAGTCAGGGACACACATGCCACTGGCAAGAACCCAAACTCTGCACAGTCCCAGCTGAATGCCTGGATCTGCACAGGGTGTTCTGTCTGTCCCACTCTTCCTTCCTTTTGCGCTGGAATTGTGCCATTGCACTTTCTTCCTCCTCTGGAAGTGCCACGAGTGGGCCCAACCTGGTGAGTGGGCCGTGTTCCTGAGGCAGTGCAGTCTGGAGCTGATGGATGAAGAATTGCCCTTCTCCAGTGCCAAACCAGAGCAAAAAGCCCTGAGTGGCACTTTGCGTCTTTAAGAACCCCCTGACAATTTCAGAGGGAATGTGCAGCTCATTGGCAGGGTGAGAAGGAAGGGCATCTTCTCCATGAGTTGGGGTGGGACAGAGTTTAGATTGCCAGTCCTGCTCGGAGCTGGCAGGGCACAATCAATTTCCTATTGCTTCAACCACAGTTTAAAATAACAATGTTGGAAACAAAGCCCAGCATCTTTAAAAAAGGACTGCTGAGGTCAGTAAGATGGATCAATGCCATCAGCATATTTACAAATACCTGCGTTGTCTTTTTGAAAAGATCAGTTACCTCTTAATCCAGAGTTACAAAAGATTTTTCACTCCACATTTGGGTTTTGGTTTCATGATTTTTTCTGGTTTTTGGTTGTTTCTTTTTTGTTTTTTATTAATTTAAACAGAAAACACATCCTTAATGATGGAGCAGCACTGCTGAATACGGGGCCACGCAGAGGGAGCAGAAGCAGCTGCCTTTGTCCCCCTGCAGCTCCAAGGCCCAATCTCTGAGCAGACAGGGCTGGCAGAGACTCGCAGGCTCCCTGTTTGCTGTGCTGCCCCACTTGTGAGCGGCCCAGCTTTGCGTGAGGCACAGGGAGAACAAGGGGCAGCTCCCTGCCAGCCCCGCAGCCCAGGGAGCCCTCGGGCCTCGGGGCTTGGGGCACTGTCAGCACCCGCTGCTCCAGCGCCCGCTCCTGCTGGCACTGACAGCAACACCCAAAGTGTGCCTGATCCCGAGGGAGCAGCAGCAGGGCCTGGATCTGATCCCTGACTCTGGGGCAGGGCTGGACAAATGACCCCCGCAGCAGCAGCAGCAGCAGCAGCAGCAGCAGCAGCAGCAGCAGCAGCAAATGGAGCTGACTTTCAGCACAGCCCCTGCCGCTGTTCCCTCCCGTTGGCAGCGGTGTCACAGCAGCCTGGGGCACCTGGGAGCCCTCAGTGCCAGCAGGGAGTGGAGATGGCAGCCCTGGGCTCCTGGAGGGTGTGCAAGGAGCAGAGGTGGGCACTCCCTGTCCATGTGGAGCTTGCAGATGGAAAAGGCTGCTGTGAGCAGGCAGCTCCAAGGGCAGAGAAAGGAGGGTCTCGAGCACTGGAGCTGTGCCAGTGCCACAGCCCTGGGCAGCAGCCACCGAGCCCCGGGGGCACAGAGGGCACAGCAAGAGGGACAAAAGCAGTCAAGGGCACAGACTGGGAGCAGGAACAGCTGCTTCATTGCACTCTTGGAGAAAGCTCTTGGCTGTTTCAAAGCGCTGAAAGGCGTGAAGGGCACAGAGAAGGCCACAGCAAACAATGCTCCTGTTTTCACAGCCTCCCCTCTCCGTGTCCCAGAAGGAATTGGATGAGCTGTATTCTTCTCTCCGAGTCGTCTCGTTCAGCATGAGCAGCTCAGCACCAGGAGCTGAAGGAGCTGAAGCCTTGGGCCACAAGAGCTGAGCAAGAGGAGACTTTGGGGCAAAGTCATGCTGGTGCCATGGACCTGGCTGAATCCTGGAATTACAGAATCCTTCCTGTTGGAAAAGACCTCGGAGCTCATCGAGTCCAACCATTAACCCATCACTGTCAAGCCCAGCACTAAACCACATCCCTGAAGTGCCAAGGCCTGGACAAGAGGCCTGACTGAGGCCTGAACAAGAGGCCCTGAGCCAAAGGTGACCTCTGGATGAACCTTCCAACCAAAGGTTATCTTTGTATCTGCTCATTACCAAAATATGCATGATCATTAGCGCTGTGATAGATGTATCCACTCATTAGTGAAACATGTATTGACCTTTCTGTGTTTAGAAGCCGGACAAGGCCATGAAATCCCACATCTGGCCTTGTTTGGGGCTGTATGGTCAAAGTCAGCTCCCTTGGCTCCTCCTTGAGCCCTGGGCAGGCTTAGGAGGAAGCCAAGAGGAGGATGAAAGCAGATGTTCCTGCACTGGAAGTGCTGTCAGTTTGTTTCTCCAGCACTGTCAAAGCTGGGCCCTCTCCCAGCGGGGTTGGAGCCTCAGCTGTGGCTGGAGGCAGCTGCAGGAATTCCCAGTGTCCGGGAGTGGCTCTCCAGTCCCTGGCTGGGACAGCTTCCCCCAGCTGATGGGTGGCTCTGGGTGATGGTAAAGTCTGAGGGGAACTGGGGCTGGATCTTGGTTAATCACTGCAGGCAATCTTTGGCACTGATGACTGGGGGCATTGCTGAGCTGCTCCTGCTGTGATTCTTTGCTAATGATTATGTGCTTTGCTGAGCTTATGCTTTTGTGACTTTTTGCAGATTTGCATTTTATAAATTACACAATTCCTTCAGTTGGTGTCTGTGTCTTTGGTGCTGACCCTGCCCACCAGCAATGATATCATACAGCCACCCTGTGATGTCACAACGCACTCTGTAATGTAACAGCCTGTTCTGGGATGTCACACGACCACTCTGTGATGTCACACCAGCATCCTGTGATGTCACAGCCTGCTCTGTGATGTCACAATTGCTCTGTCATATCATCATCTGCTAGATGATGTCTGACCTCTGCCCTGTGATGTCAGCGCCCAATCTGTGATCCACAGCACCACTCTATGATATCACAGACATGCTCAATGATGTCACAGTAGACTCTATGATGTCATCCAGCCACCCTGTGAGGTCGCAGTCTACTCTGTGATGTCACACAGCCCCTTTCTGACATCACAGCTGCTCTGTGGGTCTGTGACACAGGCACAGAGGTGTTACCAAAACTTCAGTGAAACAAAACCTCCTCAGCACCAGCGCAGCACGAAGCAGCAGCATTCTTTATTGGGCCGGATGCACGAGGGGAGAGCCCCTCCCAAAGTCGTGTGTGCCGAGTTCAGGAATGTTCCTGTTTGCAGACTGTGTTTCACACACACATTCCCAGATTGTCCCACAAGAAACACACACACGATCATCATTGCCCCAAAATCATTGCATATTTCCCCCATCCCTTTGCACATCCGTTCTTCTGCCCTGGGGGTCTCTTTGGGGGTCCCTGGTGGTCGGTGACCCCAAAGCCAGCCCTGACTGCCCGGTGCACTGGTGGAAGTTGGCACACCTGGGCTGGTTGCTGCCTACAGAATCAGCCTTGTGTGGTTCCATGGCCAGTGGCTTTTGGAGAAGAAGCATTGTATGAACCCACCAGGTGCAAACGGTTTTTCATCTGGACAATCTCCCCCTCTTGGAGGGTTGTGAAGCTTCTCTTCCCTTCAAGCCTTCCTAAGCCTCACTCTGCTCCTTTACTCACAGCCCACGAGTTCCTCAGCTGCTTTCACAACCATGTTCTTTACACAGCTCAAAGCAAGTGTCATAAGCACAAGTAGTGCTCTGATCCCAGTTAGACTTTGCAAAAGTGAGGCCAACCATCAGTCAGGGAAAATCCAAGCCCTCTAAATATTTTATCCAACCAGTTACTGTCTAACCCTCCCCTTAATTCCCTGCTGGATGCAGCAACCGATTTTATCCTCTCTACCCGATCATCCAATCCAGCATCCCATTTGGAATGTGCACACAACAAGTGTTGCTGTTTCAGTTCAAGAATCCACACATTCCCTGTCCATGCAGCAGCAATAGGGCTAAAGCCAATCTGCTCTGGAAGGTCATTTTAGCTGTGGCTGGCAATTGTTCCTTTAGTTCACCAAACCCCAAAGGAGCTGCATTCACTAAAGTTTCCATCTGCAGAGCCCAATGGTGTGGGGCTGCTCTGTTCCTAAAGGCAGATCTTTGCGGAGCAGAGATGGATTCTAAAATCCATCCCGCTGTAGTTCACATCCCGCACTGGGATGTTTCCAATTCCATCCCCTTTAACCTTTCCCCACAGTCGGCTTCCTGGTGGTGACTCCTTGCACGAGGGACGGAACGTTCATACCCCCAGTGTCCATGGTGCTCCTGATTCTCCCAGGGGCAAACGTGTGCTCCAAATTCCATCACTTCCCACCCATCCTGGGGCTCCTAAGGATCTCACCGTGTCCTGCTGACACTCTGTGCCTCTCCAAGGCTCGTTGTTTGTTGGCTCAGCCCAGGTGTCCCTGAGAAAGGCAGAATCATTTCTACAAACACAGCCCAGCCTCAGAGCCTGGGCCACAGCCAGGAGCCGCTGGACCTCAGCATTCCAAACAGCTCAAGTGTCTGTCCCAGGGCAATCCCACTTTTCCTTGGTCCTGGGATCCTTTGGCCTTGACCTTGTTAAATCAGGATATTTTATATCCACCTGTAAGGGGTCCTGTGGGAGGCCTGGGCTCCCTTCCCAGCCCAGACACCCCTGAACTGGCTGGAAACATTCCCATTGTCCTGTCTGAGGGCGATTCCATACTTCTGGAATTTGACAGCCCCAGGGGGTATCAGTGCAATCTGTCAGATGATAAATATTTCCTGAGGTAATTTCCAGATCCGGGTTGGAAATGTTACAATTCTCAGCAGTATTGTTCTGATGTGTCCATGGTAAGGAATATTCTCCTTCCATCCCTATCCAGGTGCCCTGGGTGCTATTTCCTTCCCACACGTGTCCCCAGATTTTTGTCAAATTGCTGACTGAAGCTCCCCACGGAACTGGATTTTCTGCAGAGGTTGGTGTTGGCAAACAAGCTGTTACAGGGGTTACATTCTGTCATCTGCCAACATCTTGCACTGACTTTGAAAACCGCATTTCCCTTCCCAGAAGTCAGGAACATCATTTCTATTATTAATATAGATACACAATTATTGATCATCTTCATCTAGATCCAATAAATAGTATCCCCTTTGAAAATCATATTCAATACCTAAACAATAGGATTTATGTCAAAACCCCAAACTCCACGGTGTCAGTCAGTCTTGTTTCTGCTGTGTTTAATGTGTGCTCGCTGGTTTTACCCACATGTGATGAACTCCGAGTTTGATTCCTTCTACCTTGAGTGCAGGGTATGTTACCAGGAGGACTTGACATGGTCCCTTCCACTTTGGCTGGATTGTTCCAAAATGCCAGGTTCTGATGCACACCGCATCTCCTGGTTGGAAAGGATGTACAGGCGAGTCCAGCCCCAATGATCTGTTGAGAACCATGCACCTTTTAAGGCTTACAAGAGTTACTCCCAGTGCTATGAAATATTCATTTCAGCAAAACTTCTGAGCCTTCCCTTGTCGTGTTGGTGCCACATGGGAAAGCTTCTGGCCATCCAGAAAAAGTATCCACCAATGCCAAAATGTGCCAGTCCCCCTTCTGCTTGGGCGCTTCTGCAAAATCAGTTGGCTAAAATCACCTGGTGATTCCCATTTAACGAGCCCTGGAGGCAGCCTTCTTCCTTCAAAGCCAATCCCATCTTTCTCAACAACTGATCTATCATTTTTTGCCATTTTTGTGCTTACTAGATGCCTTTGTAAACGGGCTACCATATTCTCCATTTCCTCATGTGTTTGCTGATGTTTTAGTTCCGTTCTACATTAATTGTGGAGCTACAATTACCTGCCCACACGGGCTTACCAATCACCTGCTGGGATTTTCCGTAGCTGCTGCTGCTGCTGGGGCTGACTGCCTGTCCTGATCACTGGAATCTGGGTTTTGTTGCAGAACATTCCAGTTTTTGCTAGGTATCAGTGCAAGGAGAGCTTTCTCAGCCCCCTCTTGAGCTGTTTGGTCAGCCAATGGATTCCCTGGATTACCTGGGGAGTCTCCAAACCCATGGGCTTTACAAGGGCATCAGGGCCACTTCTTTTGGCTTTGGCACACTCTGCAGTAGGTGACTGATTTCTTTTTGTACTCACTGGAGACCTCTGTGCCCTTTCCTTCCATGTGGCTCCCTGGGCGTGTATTATTCCAAACCCAGAGTTCAAATCAGTCCATATGTTCACCCTTTGTCCTTCAGTGATTTCTAGGAAAGGTCATTCATTCTGCTTTTTGTGCTGCTGTGTTCAAAGCTAAAGCCTGGCCTTCTATGACCTGGCTCGAGGTTCCCACTGCACACCCAGCTGCCCGTTTCCCATCCGCACCACGCTGCTCCCAGCAGGGTGCAGGGCCAGTGCTGGCTCCTGCATGGGATTGCTCTCGAGGTCCCAGAGTCTGCCAGAACACACTTGTTCCATGGATGCCAGGCAGTCATGGCACAAAGACTGCAACCCTTCTCTTAGAAGGGACTCGAACACTTCCCTGTTCCAACCTTGGGGACCTTGAACCAAACCCTGCAAAGCTTTTGCTGCACCTTACAGGCAGGTCAACAGTTTACACCAGGAAATGAAAAGGGAAAGGGAAAGGAAAAGGAAAAGGGAAAGGGAAAGGAAAAGGAAAAGGAAAAGGGAAAGGGAAAGGGAAAGGGAAAGGGAAAGGGAAAGGGAAAGGAAAAGGAAAAGGAAAAGGAAAAGGAAAAGGAAAAGGAAAAGGAAAAGGAAAAGGAAAAGGAAAAGGAAAAGGTTCCTTTATCTGAGCTGGGCTCTTTCTCTGATTTCCTTTGGAGCAGGGATCAAAGCTTCTCCCCAGAATCCTTCAGTGCTGCCTGCAGGTGCTGCCATCCCTCAGAGCTGTTGGAATTCCAGAGGATGAGGCCACGGGGTGTCCCAATGGTGCCTTGGTTCCATGGCCCCGCAGTGTAACCATGGTGTCCTTGGCTCTGCAGTGGCACCATGGACCCTTCATTCCATGAGGCCCCACAGTGTGGCAATGGTCCCTTGAGTCCAGGAGGCCCCACAAGGTCCCAATGGTGCCTTGGTTCCCTGGCCCCGCACTCTCACAATGCTCTCCTTGGCTGCACAAGGTCCCGCAGTGGCACAAGGGTTTCATTTTCTCCTTGATTTCTTTTAGCTTTCTTTCTTTCTTCAATCTTTTATCTTTTTTCTTTATTTTTCCTATTTTTTTTCTTGCTGTTTTCCTTCTTTCTTTTTTTCTTTTATTTTTTCTTGTCTTTCTTTTTTTTTTTTTTTCTTTCTTTTTTGGTTCTTTCTTTCCTCTTTTTTAACAAGTTTTTTTTGTTTCACATTACTTAGCCTTTCTTTCTTCTTTCTTCTCTTTTTCTTCACTTTTAAAATTTTCTTGTTGATCTCTTTTGGTTTTCTTTCCTTCTCTTTTCTTTCCTTCATTTTTTTACCTTTTTTCTTTTTCTTTTCTTTTTTGTTGCTTTCTGTCTTTCGTCTTTCTTTTTTTTGCTTTCTTTGGTTCTCTTGTACTTTTATTTTTTCTCATGTGTTTCTGTCATTTTCTTTCTTCCTTGTTTCTTTCTTTCTTCTTTTTTTGACTTTTCTTAACATTTATTTTCTTGTTGGTTTCATGTTTTCAGTCTTTCTTTTTTTCTTCCTTTCCTTCTTTCATTTTTATATATTTTTGCTTTTTGCTTTCTTTCTTTCTTTCTTCATTTTTGAATATTTTTCTGGGGTTTTTAAAATTATTTCTTGCTGCTTTCTTCTTCATTTCTTTTTTTTTCCAGTTTTCTTCTTGGTCTCACGTTATTGAGTCTTTCTTTCTTTTATCTTTTACTTTTCTTTGCTTTTTAAATTTTCGTGTTGATTTCTTTTCGCTTTCTTTCTTCATTCTTCTATCTTTTTTCTTTCTTTTAATTTTTTTTTGTTGCTTTCTGTCTTCTTTCTCTTTTGCTTTCTTTCTTTTCTTCTTCTGTTTTATTCTTGTGTCTTTCTTTCTGTCCTTTTTTTCTTTCTTCCTTGCTTCTTTCTTTCTTCTTTTTTTTCTTTTTCTTTTATTTTCCTGTTGGTTTCATGTTATGTACTCTTGCTTTCTTTGATTATTTCTTTGTTTCTTTCTTCTTTTTTCTTCACTTTTTTCATTTTCTTGTTAATTTTTCTTTCTCCTTTCTTTCTTTCCTTTCTTTCTTTCTTTCTTTCTTTCCCCTTTTCTTACTTTCTTTCATTTTTATTATCATTTTGCTTGCTTGCTTCATTGTTTAATGATTTTTCTCTATTTTTTAATAATTCTTTTCTTGTTGGTTTCGTGTTATTTATTCTTGCTTTCTTTCTTTTTCTTTTCTTTTTTATTCACTTTCATTTTCTTTTTTATAACTGTCTTTTGATTTTCTTCCTTTCTTCTTTTCTTTCTTTCATTTTTATTATATTTTGCTTGCTTCCTTTCTTCATTTTAATGTGTTTTCTTTCTTTTTTTAATTTTATTATTTCTTGTTCTTTCTTTCTCTTTCTTTCTCTTTCTTTCTTTCTTTTTCTTTCTTTCTTCTATTTTACTTTTCCTTCCTTCCTTCCTTCCTTCCTTCCTTCCTTCCTTCCTTCCTTCCTTCCTTCCTTCCTTCCTTCCTTCCTTCCTTCCTTCCTTCCTTCCGAATTCCTTCCGAATTCCTTCCTTCCTTCCTTCCTTCCGAATTCCTTCCTTCCTTCCTTCCTTCCTTCCTTCCTTCCTTCCTTCCTTCCTTCCTTCCTTCCTTCCTTCCTTCCTTCCTTCCTTCCTTCCTTCCTTCCTTCCTTCCTTCCTTCCTTCCTTCCTTCCTTCCTTCCTTCCTTCCTTCCTTCCTTCCTTCCTTCCTGCCTCCTTCCTTCCCTCCTTCCCTCCTTCCTTCCTTCCTTCCTTCCTTCCTTCCTTCCTTCCTCCTTCCTTCCTTCCTTCCTTCCTTCCTTCCTTCCTTCCTTCCTTCCTTCCTTCCTTCCTTCCTTCCTTCCTTCCTTCCTTCCTTCCTTCCTTCCTTCCTTCCTTCCTTCCTTCCTTCCTTCCTTCCTTCCTTCCTTCCTTCCTTTCCTTCCTTCCTTCCTTCCTTCCTTCCTTCCTTCCTTCCTTCCTTCCTTCCTTCCTTCCTTCCTTCCTTCCTTCCTTCCTTCCTTCCTTCCTTCCTTCCTTCCTTCCTTCCTTCCTTCCTTCCTTCCTTCCTTCCTTCCTTCCTTCCTTCCTTCCTTCCTTCCTTCCTTCCCTCCTTCCCTCCTTCCCTCCTTCCTTCCTTCCTTCCTTCCTTCCTTCCTTCCTTCCTTCCTTCCTTCCTTCCTTCCTTCCCTCACAAGCCACCTCTCACCCCATTAAAGGGCTGCAAAGCAGAAGGATCCCCTCCCAATTAGGGTCCTCTCACCCTCCCAAAATGTGGGGACTTCTCCTGAGCCCCCAATTGTGGGGGGTTTACGGCACCTTCCCCAAATTCACTGCAACCTCCCAGAAGCCACTTAGAGGCCACAAAACTGCGAAAAAGCAGCAGGAGCCTCCCCAAAAGCAGCTCCTGCTTTCCCTCCCTGGAGTGCCCCACTCCAAGTGCCCAAACCACCCCATCCCTCCCAAACTTCATCCAACCCCCACGATGCCACCCCCATGCCATGCCATGCCATGCCATGCCATGCCATCCCATCCCATCCCATCCCTCCTGGACACCAATTCCCCTTCTGTGCTTCCTGACTCCCCACAGCCGGGCCTTGGGGCTGACGGATCGAGCCATTTGGGGCTGCCATCGACACATTGGGGCTGGCATTGAGTTGATTGGAGGCACCCGCTCAATCCCTCCATCCCAAATGGGAGCTTGGAACCTCTCCTCAGCCCTTGCTGTGCCCATGGGCTCACCTCAAGGCCCAAAATGAGAGCCAGGGCCCCACAGGCCATTCAGAACCTCTCAACATTGCCACAAACAGCAGCATCCTTCCCAAAATGGGCTCCCCGGCTCCCTGACAATAGCTCCCCCTTCCAAGTACCAGAGGCCCCCTCTCAGAACCCCTCCCGAAGCATTGGGGGGACCCCAAAACTGCCTCAGGAACGGGACATACCCTGACATGCCTTCAGGAATGGGGGATACCCCAGAACCCACTGAGGAACGGGGTCCCCCCGGCCTCATCATGTGCAGCCTTCAGCTGGCTCAGGCAGAGCCCATCCCGCCCTCAGCAGCCCCAGCCCAGCCCAGCCCAGCCCTCCTGGGCAGGAAGCCCCAATGGCCGAGCCGGCCTGGGACACTTGCAGGGATGCGGGGGCAGCCGCAGCTTCTGGGGCCAGCCTGTGCCAGGCCCTGAGCGCCCTGCCAGGGAACCATTGCTGCCCCACATCCCATCTCAGCCTGCCCTCGGGCAGCGGGAAGCCGTTCCCTGGGGCCCGGCCCCGCAGGCCCTTGGCAAGAGTCTCTCTCAGCCAGCAATTGCTGCTCCTCCCTGCTGCGGGGCCCAAGCTGCAAGTTGATTTTCTGCCGCTGGCCCCGGCCCAGCCCCGAGCCAGGGCCAGCACCTTGCCCTGCAGCTCTGCGGGCGCTGCCTTTGTGCGGCCGCAGCGCAGCGGCCGCAGCTCGGAGCTGCCCTTTGTGTCCCCGCCGGCAGCTGGCAGAGCTGGCGGGGCCGGGCCAGGGCCGGGCCAGCCCCGGCCTTCCCGGCTCTGGGACACAGCGGCGGCAGCCCCAGCCTTCCAGCCCTGCACACGCTCCCACACAAGCCTCCAGAGCCGCGGCCACGCAACGCAACTGACCGGCCGCTGACCCCCCAGCCTGGCCTGATGGCCATTCCTCTGCCCACACCTCGGCCAAGCTCCCCTTGGCCACCTCCTGAGCCACAGTGCCACAGACAAGTGGCACATACAGCTACAGAGCTCTGCCCAGAGCTGGCAGGGAACGTTCATTCAACAGAAAAACCACCAAGAAAAAGAGAACTGCCCCCAGCAGAGCTGTTCCCTCCTGCAGTAGTTACACCTGCACACCCACAGCGCCTGAGACTGCAAGCAATGAGCATTCCCTGGGCACATGTGCAGCCCAAGCAGCTCGAGGACAGCCTTGCAGCAGGACTGCTCTCAGCTGAGCCAAAAAGGCCCCTCTGGCAGCTCTATGATTCGCCCCACACCGGGCCAAGAGACACTTCCCAGACAAAGTCCAAGAAGCGGGTGTTTGCTTTATTCAGCACGCTGGGTGTGCGGGGATCGCTCCTCCAAACACCCACCCCAGGCACACGGCAGATTACAAGATGTGGTTCCATTTCATGCATGTTCATTGTTTTCCCTAGAAAAGGTGTGGTTGTGCAAACCATTTCTCAGCACTCGTTATTATCAGTAGCACACGCGGAGCGCAGGCCCAGGGCTCCCTGGTGGTCGCGCTCAGGAAGGCTCGGTGGGCATTGATGAAGGCTGAACGTCTTCCTCGCTCTGCACTCTTCACCTTTCTCCTCTCAGCATGCGCAGTCTCTTGGCAGCTGTTTCAGCAGTTTCTTCCCTGCTTTCGGCAGCTTTGTTCCTCATTCCTGCCAGATTTGTTCCCTATCTCTTGCCAAGGTGTTCAGCTGGCTTCTACACTGGTTACGGTGTATTTTATTCTTGCCCAAGGACGCCCAAGTACAATGATTTTCACCCTTTCACTTGGGCTTGGCACACACTGGAGGAGGGTCTCTGTTTTCAATGAGGAAACTCAGGAGTTTCAGATTGCTTCAAAAAAACCCCAACAACCCCCCCTTTGGCTGAGTGCTGCCAGTTCTCTGAGCAAAGCAGGTCCCAGGTGAGTGAGGAGAGACAGGATGGGCTTGGGAATGTGGAGCAGGGTTCTCCACGCTGGGTCAGACCTCAAGGCACAGCTTCTGTCACCAGGCCACACCTCCTGAGGAGAGACCTGTGATCAGTATCAGTCACAGAATGCTGCAATCACCTCTTCTCTAAAGAGAACAGCAATAAAATACACCCCTTAAAATAGGAATGAGTATTTCTTAGAAGCTCTTTGAAATATTTCTCCATAACTGGAGAAGGAAACCTTCCTAATGAACTGCACCAGGCCAGAGGGAAATCAAGGCAGAGCCAGGGTTTGTCAGCACTTGCTTGATCCTCATGAGCCCCATGGTGCATTTGGGGCTGAGCCCTTGAAGCTCAGGGCCTGAGAGGAGATTGCACAAACCTTTCCAGGAGTCAAAGGCAGAGGAAACACCCAAAGTGTCTGGAGGCATTCATGGGTCCCACTGAGGTCCATCCCCAACACAGGCTCCTCATGGACTCCTTGGAGGAGAGACTTGGAAGCCAGGATTGCCCAAAAACCTCTCAGAGCCTCAATGTGGGAAGGAAAATCCAAAGTACCTTAAAAACCTTGAGTATCTCAGAGCATTAATGAGCCCCACTGAGTGTCACTGCAAAGCTCTCAAGGGACTCGTTAAAGTAATTGGAGATAATTGGAGGCCATGATTGCACAAACCTCTCAGAGAGTCAGTGTCAAAAAGAAGTACTTAAATTACCCCTGAGTACCCTGAAGCATTAATGAGCCCCACTGAGTGTTGTTACTGACAAAGAATCTCCAGGGCCTCATTAGAGCAGATAATTGGGGGCCAGGATTGCACAAAGCTCTCAGAGGCTCCCAGGCAAAAGCCAAAGCCAAAGTCCTTTGAAAACCCTGCAGTCCCTGGGAGCATTCAGGAGCCCCCAGGGCCATTCCTGACCAAGGCTCCCCAGGGACTCCTTCCAGCAGATCCCTGAGGCCACTGGGATGTGGGGGGATACTGAGGGCAGGACAAGGAGCTGACAGTGCCCAGCCGTGCTGGGGCTGTGCCCAGGAGGCCCCAGGGCCTCAGGACAAGGTGTCTCCTCCCAGCCCTTGGTGGCACAGACGATGCTGTGCCCCAGGGCACCAAGACTTGGCTTCTCTTTGTCCCCCCCTGTCATCCCTGCCTCCAGTTCTCTGCTCTCACTGCAGCCTGGGGACACTTTCTAAGTCGTGGCCCTCACTGGGACCCATGAAAACTTCCAGAAACTTTGAAGTTCAATTCTGACTTGAATCCTTGAGAGGTTTCTGCCAGTCCCTGTCAGGGACTGATGTTCAGGGCCTCAGCACCAAGCCCCAAGAGGGTCATTCCAGTCCTTGTGCTGTGTCTGTGCTGCTGAGCTGGGCCGGGCTCCTGGCACAGAGGCAGCTCCTGGCAAGCGGCAGCGCTGCAGAGAGACAGCTCTGGCCAGGAGCAGCTCCTGGGCACAGCCCAGCAGGGCTGGGGCACTGCCTGCAGCCAGCCCGGGCACAGCACAGAGGCACACAGGGCTTAAACTCAGCCGGGGCTGGGAAGGGGCTGAGAAGTGACTGGGGGGGCTGCAAACGCAGCCCAGGGTGCTCTGAGGAGGAAAGACCCACCCTGTGCTGGGAAGGCAGCTGCAGATCCAGCCAGAGCTCAGAGCTGGGGCTTCATGAGCAGCTTCATGGCAGAGAGAAGCCCAACAAGTGCTTGGAATGTGAGAAGAGCTTCAGCTGGAGCTCCAGCCTGCTCTGCCACAAGAGGATCCACACTGGGGAGAGGCCCTGCGAGTGTCCTGAGGGTGGGAAGAGCTCCAGTCTCCTCGGGCACCAGCGCAAGCACACAGAGGAGTGCTCCTTCTGCTGCCCTGACTACACAAAAGGCTTCAAGTACAACTCCACCCTCGTCACCCACCGGCGCATCCACACCGGGGAGAGGCCCTACGAGTGTCCCCAGTGTGGGAAGAGCTTCTCCAGGAGCTCACAGTTGGCCCCACACCAACAGAGCCACCAGTAAGGGAAGCCCTGCGAGTGCCCCGACTGTGGCAACAGCTTTGTCCTGTGCTCCAACTCCATCCCCCAGAAGAGCCCTGGTGACCCACATTCCCTGTGATCCACCTTGGGAAGACACCTGGCTGATGGTCCTTTTGTTTTGGCCCTAATTTTCTTTTGATCCATCTTTGTCCCTTAAAAACACCCCAAACTGGGGTAAAAATAAAGAAATTGATCAGAGACATCTAAAGTCTCACCATTTTACTGGTATGTGGGGGGAATTTTGGATTCAGGGTGATATTTGGCAGAGGAGGATGGAGACTGTCTCTGTCCCTCTCACCCCACTCGGTGCCCAGTGAGGGTCTCTGTCCTTGTCCCCTTGGGATTCTTGGGAGATGCTTGTGGAGGTTTGGGGGTGTCTCTGTCGCTCTCACCCCGATGATGCTTGGGCGGGGTCACACCAGGGATGAGAGGGACAGAGACCCCCCCCGGCCTCCCCAGGTGTGAGAAGGTCGGAGAGCCCCCCACCCCCCGAGCACACTCAGCGGTGAGAGGGACACAGAGCCCCTGGTCCCCCACCCTGCACAAGCATTCCCTGGGGTGAGAGGGATGGAGACCCCTGAGCATCCCCCAGGGCGAGGGGGACAGGGACCCCCGAGCATCCCCTGGGCTGAGAGGGACAGGGACAACACCCCCAAGCCCTTCCCCAGCATCTCCTTGACACCAGACCAAATGAACTTGGCAGAAATCAAACTTAACTCTACATAAAATGCTTTGAGCAATGCTTGCTCTTCCCACAAGTCACTTGTGGTGAAAACGCAAACAAACCCCAACCATGAATGAACTGACAGCACAAGCAGTTATGGTGGCAATTCAAAGTTCCAGCAGCTCCCACACAGCTCCAGCTCAGCTGCTGCAGGTTCCTGTAAAAGAAAAGTGACAATTCGGCCCAATACAGATGATTGAAAGGAAGGAAAACTCTGTGTAGCTGTTCCAAAGGTGGCAGGGAGGAAGAGAAAAATGATTCTCCCATTTGGCAAAGCCCCCCAGCCTGTGAGAGAGAAAAGGGGGGAGAGCAAGGGAGTGACAGGGACAGAGACCTCCCCTGGGGAGGGGCGAGTGTGACACTGTCCCCTGTGTGTGTGGCCTTCCCGGGGTGGGGGTTTCACACCTGAGCCAGTCTGGGTAAGGGGGGTGGTGTTCACTCCCCCTGAGCAGGGGTTACCCCCCACCCCCAAAACTCCTTCTGCCCCCTTGGGTGGGGGATGGGGGTGCAAACCTGGCCTCAGCAAATGGGTCTGGGGGCTGGGGCCTCCCCCAGCCCGACCCCAGCCAGGGCTGATTTTCAGGACAGCTCTGGGCTTGGCTTTCTGGTGGATTCATTCTCCTCCCTCAGCCTTGTTTACTTCTTAGAGTAAAGAACTGTTACTCCCTTTCTTGCATTTTTGCTTGGCAGCCCTGTAATTGTGGGATTGGATCCGAGGGGATCATTGGGGCACTGCTGGGCCCCATGGATCAAGGGGCCGGTGTGATTCTGAGGGGCCCCGTGGATCCAAGGAGACCATGGTGCTCCTGCAGGTCTTCACGGAATCACGGAGTCCATTGGGACACTGCTGGGCCCACGGAACCAAGGGAACATGGAACAGCTCTGGCTGCCTTGGACTCCTGGGGCCGCCTGGCAGCTCCGGCTGACCTTGGCATGGCCAGAGCTGCTTCTCACCTGCCCTGGAGCGCTGGGGCTCCGTGCTTTCCTTCCTATGGAACAGAACTGTCCTTCTCCTCCAGGGGCCCATGGCCAAAACTGGGATTCTACATCCAAATTTGATTATGTAAGGATTGTTCCCATATGAAACTTGCCAGGACAGACAGTTCTGGCTGGCCTTGGCCTCTTGGGGGCCACCTCTCATCTGCCTTTGAAACACTGCAGGGCTGTGCTGTTCTTTCCAAGGAATAAAACATCTTTCAAATCCAGGTGTCCATGGCCAAAATTGGGAATCCTGCTCCAAAATTCCGTATATCCAAGTACAGCTCCCACACAAAATCTGCCAGGACTGACAAGTCCAGCTTCCCTTGGCTTCCTGAGGGCCAGCTCTCAGCTGCCTTTGAAACGCTGGGGCTGTGCTTCTCTTCCTGTGGAACAGAACCATCCTTCTCCTCCAGCTGCCCATGGCCAAAATTGCAATTTGGCCTCCAAAATTCCATCTATCCCAGGATTGCTGCCAGACAAAAGCTGCCAAGGCCAACAGGTCTAGCTGGCCTTGGCCTCTGGTGGCTGCCTTTCATGGATCACAGGGAGACAGTTTGTTTTATCACAGATACTATGCATGGTTAGATCCACCCCTCGATCTCGTGCCCACCTATAGGTGGCATCTCTGCCTTGATGACCTGAGGCATCATGTCCCCAAGAGTAGGGCTAATGAGGAACACCAAAGCCACAAGCAGGTAGATCAGGCTGCAAAGATAGAGGTGTCCCAGATAGACTTGGATTGGCAACATAAAGGAGAACTGTTCCTAGCTCGATGGGCCCATGATGCCTCAGGCCATCAGGGCAGAGATGCCACCTATAAGTGGGCACGAGATCGAGGGGTGGATCTAACCATGGACAGTATCTCCCAGGTGATCCATGATTGTGAGACATGCGCTGCGATCAAGCAGGCCAAGCGGGTGAAGCCCCTGTGGTACGGTGGGCGATGGTCCAAATACAAGTATGGGGAGGCCTGGCAGATTGATTACATCACACTGCCTCAAACCCGCCAAGGCAAGCGCTGTGTGCTCACAATGGTAGAAGCCACCACTGGATGGCTGGAGACCTACCCTGTGCCTCACGCTACTGCCCGGAACACCATCCTGGGCCTGGAAAAGCAAGTCCTTTGGAGGCATGGCACCCCTGAGAGAATCGAGACCAACAACAGGACTCATTTTAAGAACAGCCTTATCAACACCTGGGCTAGAGAACATGGCATTGAGTGGGTGTACCACATCCCTTACCATGCACCAGCTGCAGGCAAAGTGGAACGGTGCCATGGATTGTTGAAAACCACCTTGAAGGCACTGGGTGGGAGAACTTTCAAAAATTGGGAGCAGCATCTGGCAAAGGCCACCTGGTTAGTTAACACCCGAGGTTCCACCAATAGAGTGGGTCCAGCCCAATCTGAATCCCTGCATACAACAGATGGAGATAAGGCCCCAGTAGTGCATGTCAGAGGTCTGTTAGGAAAGACTGTGTGGATAAATTCTGCCTCGAGTACAGACCAACCCATCCGTGGGGTTGTCTTTGCTCAGGGACCTGGTTGCACATGGTGGGTAATGCAGAAAGATGGAACAACACATTGTGTACCGCAGGGAGATCTGATTGTTGGGTGAAAACCACCTGTAGTGTGAAATGCCTGTGTACCCCTGCTTGCTGAGGGTCACTGTCACTGTTCGTACATAGCTGTATATATATATATATATATATGTATATGTATTGATGTGTGTGTGTAGAGTTAGAATATATTCGTTTGGGCATTGAGCCAATGATATGGGATAAGGGGTGGAATGTCTTGGGGTGACTTTGTGATGTGTATCCCGTATCCCTGCCCTATGCCTAGAAATTAACTTTGTGCCTTTCTATGCCTCTAAACTGAGCCTGAGAGGGGGAAGGAAAAACTGAGCAAAACTTTTTCAAAGCAGTTTGCAGCTTGTTCAAGGTCACACAGAGATAGGGACTTTCTTTTTCCCAGCTGCAGCAGGGGAGGGAGGAGGCACCCAGCTTGCTGCTTCCCTGGTCAGCTTTTGGCCAGTTCTTCAGCTTCTTTTTCTCCAAAGGGAGACTGAGAGCTGAATTTTTTTTCATTCCCTGGAATTTTGGATTTTCTCCCTTTTCTGCTGGACTGCTTCAATATCAGAACACATCAGGAGGACTTGCCACCGAGCACAGAGGGCCTGGCCCTGGGCCAAGCCCCAGCTCCGAGGAGACCAAAGGGAGGACTCTAACACTTTCCCAGGTTTTTTCTCCACAGCGAGAGATTTTATTATTTAGAATTATTTTCCTTTTCCTGTGTGTTTGTTAAATCAATAGTTTTTATCTCCTTCACTTTCCTTTGAGGAAAACTTATTTTTTCCCAAACCAGGTTCGGGGAGGGGTGGTTGTGCCTTCTCTCAGAGGATATCTTTCTAAATTTGGCCAAACCGGCACATCCGCAAATGAACCAAACTTACAAAAGTGTGAAGAACTCGTGACCTGTTGTCCATCTTGGGGTCCCTCTTGGCAGTAGCCTCTGGCTACCCTGGGTGTACCTTTGAAGGCCTTTCAAATAAATACCTACCTTTATTCCCTTATTCTGCTCTAGCCTCTGGTTTTAGGTGGCCTCTCTAGGCATCAGCAGGGGCTGCAATTCCACACTTGTGGAGACCAGAACCGCCCCCAGGATCCCTGACAGCGCTCCGGACACCGGGATGGCCGTGCGTCCGAGTCTCGGCCACTGTGCTGCTGCTTCGTTTGCTCGTAGGCGCACCCAGAGGCCACTGTTAAGCCCGGATGCTCTCTGGTTCTGCCCTCTTCCTGATCCCGTGCAGGGATGCAGCACTGCTGGGCTTTCAGGAAGCTGCTCTTGAAAACTTCCAGCATTCCAAGCTCCTTGGCCCTCCGTGGAGGCTTGCCACGGAATCCCTCACAGCTGCCTCCGGAGCATACTCCTGTTGGCTGTTCTAAAATCCAGGGCCTTCAGGGTGCTCAGCAAGACCTCTGACTCCACAGTGTTGTGGAACTGGACCTTCAGGACAGGGACCTTTCCAGCCTGAGCTGCCCTCGTTCCTCTGTGCCTCTGCACAAAACATGGCACGGTGTGGATACAAAAATGCTGCTAGCAAGGATTTTCTTGCTATTTTCTAAGCCCGTGAGAGACTTTTCTCTCTCACAGAAGAGGCAGCAGAGTTATGTACACAACCAAACACCTGCACCCTTGAAAAGTCTTTTTTATAGTACAGTAGAAAATATTTGGACAATGGATGTTTTAGGATTTTAGCCGATCACCCCAAGGGGTGGCTGATCCTTTGTCCAATTAGACTATGAAGAAAAAAGTCTATGAAAGAGTTTGTAAAATATTTAAATAAATCAATCTTGCTCCACAATTCCTGCCTGCTGGAGCTTCTCTCCTCCTCCCTACGGCTGCGGGACACGGTGATATACCCCAGGGTTGCAGTAAAAGCACGGAAGAGAGCGGCAGGAGGGGCCTGTGTGTCCCAGGGCTCAGGTTTTGGGCCGCTTCAGCACCACAGAGATGAAGCTCAAGTGAAGAAACCAAACTGTTTATTAGTAGGAAGCGAAGTGAAGGGATCAGCTGGGAGGAAAAAAGGGGATGGGCAGGGTCTGAGGGCTGGAGGGATGGAGCTGTCAAAAGGGAGGGAGAGGGCAGGAGCTATGGGAGCTTTCCACAGGCTCAGCTGTGACCAGCATCAGCTGTGCCTGGAGCTCCAGCTGCTCTACTCTAGTCTCCAGATGGTCTCATCTTCCAGGATATCTGGAGGTCTTAAAGGGACACTGGTTCTGAGCCAGCAGATGAACGTAGTTCTGCAGCTCTTTCGTTGAGTATTTCCTGAACTATAATGTTTGTCTGGGAAGGGCTGTCGTCTCTCCTCAGGGCTTGAAGGGCTGGAAGAGACAGGAACAGAGCCGCGGTCAGAGCCTGGATCTGCAGGAATCCAAGCAGACCTTCCTGCCAGGGCCATCTCACCCAGCTCCTGCCATGGCCAGAAGACAGCAGGGGCCAAGGAGATCAGCCAGAAGGTGCTGGCCATGAGCCTCCCCACCGTGTCCCTGAAACCTCTCTGTGCTCTGCCCACGTCACCCCGAGTCCACACACGGAGCAAAGCCCCCACAGCCAGGGCAGGGATTGCAGCTCCCGAGCCAGGCATTGCAGCTCGCCCCCGCCAGCCCCCGCTGCCAGCCCGCTGCCCTCACTCACCCTCACTGAGGAGCTGGAGCTCTTCCTTGTGCCCCCTCAAGAACACCCTGGCAGCCCCTGGGAGCACAGAGGCGGTCACGGCCCCGCGGCACAGCTCCCTCGCAGCGGCGCTGCCAGCCCCGTGGCCACCCGCTCTCCTGCCCCGGCAGGGCTCAGCCCGGGCCCTTGCCGCATCCTGACGCCCGAGGGCACGGCTGCGAGAGGGCGGCAGCGGCCCCGAGGGCAGGCGGGGCTCCACGGCCCCGGGCCCGGATCCCGCTGCCGGGGCAGCAGCCGGGGCTGGGGCCGAGCTGCGGCGGGGCGGGGAGGGGCCCCGGGCTCGTGGCTCACCGATGAACCTGACGGCCGCCTCTCGCAGGGACTCCTGCGGGCTCTCCACGAACGGCAGCGCCTGGTGCAGGCGCTCGGCCGCTCGGCTCCTGTCCTCTGCCAGCTGCAGAGAGCGCCAGGAGGGAAGGGTTGGCGCGGGCTCAGCCCCTTGGCCGGGCTCTCTGCGCCCAGCCCTGGCCTCCCCTGCCCGCACGGCCCCGAGGCCCGGCCAGCAGCCGCTGGCGCCGGGCTCTGGAGGGGGCCGAGGGCCGGCTGCTGCCCGGGGAGCCGCGGTGCCGCCCCGCGCCACAGCCCAGCGGGGCCGGGGCTCCATCGGCTCCCGGCTCGGGGCCACAGGAGCCTGGAGAAGAGCCCGGGGAAGGGAGCAGCGTGTGGGGCGCAGGCTGGCACCCCTGGTGCAGCACAGCTGCCAGCCCCACGCACTGGGCACCAGGGGCAGGGGACTTCTCCAGGCTCAGCTTAGGCTTCCAGGCGGTCCTTACCAGGCACTCGGCAAACTTCGACAGCTGCTCCTTCTTCACCAGCTGCCCAAGATTTCTCCTCTTCAGGAACTTGGCCGCACAAATCAGCGTTTCCCGAGAAGCCTGGAGAGCAGCAGAGACACGGAGATGGCAGCACAGCCCAGGGCACAGGACCCACGTCCCTGTGCCAAGGCCAGGAGAAGGCTGCAGCCTGCGAGGCCCCAGGGCAGGAGGCAGCTGAGCCCCCTCCCAGGAGGACACATCAGCCCACAAGTCCTCACCTCTGCCACGTTCCGGTTCTCATCATGGCAGTGGAATAAAAGTGGGAGTAGGCTCTGGCACACAATTGTCTTAAGGGGCGTTTTTCCCTCGTCCACTACCAACTCCATCACCTTGCAGAAGAGGCGAATGGAGAGCATCTGCACATTGCTGTTGTCCTGGAGTAAAGGAAAAAACCTCAGCAGCAACTTCTCCAGCCCATGTGGGCAACGGCCTAAAAATCCACAGGGCACAAAGTGTCTGGGCAGCAGCCAGTGTCAGTGGCTGGGGGCACAGAGCCTTACATTTTCAAAGAGTGGCAAGAGTGCCTCAGCCAGTTTCGGGGCAGTGGTGCTGGATACCAGGATGTCTTTGTTCTCCAGCACATTCATGAACACAGAGAGGGACATCCTGACCACCTCTCCATCTGCATCACCCAGCAGCTCCACAAGCCGTTGAGACAGGCTGCCCATTCTTCTGGCCTGTGTGGAACACAAGGCTGTGCTGTGAAGCCATGAACGGCTGCACTGCCTACACCACCCTGGCCCTGCAAGCCCACCCTGCTGCCGCAGGGCCCAGAGGCCAAAGGCCTGTCCCGAAGCACTGGGGCAGCTGAGCCGGGAGGCAGGAGAGCTGGGAGCAGCTGCCTCAGCTCCTGAAGCGCAGCCAAGCCCATGTGACTGCTTTCCCCAGCGCAGCTTCAGCCGCTGCCGCCTTCTCACCATGGCGGGATCCTTGCTGAGCACCACGAGGCCTCTGAGTGCCAGGCGACATCTCTGCCTGCACTCGCTCAGCAGGTACCTGGACATGATCTCCAGGATGCTGTCACCATATTTACTTAAGTCCAGGCACTCGAGGAGCTGAAAGGCACAGGGCAGTGACAGGGGAGCCGGCCGGCAGGAGCCCGGAACCGCCCAGGGCTGGGCCCAGGCAGCAGCGCAGGGCGCGGGCACCGTCCCAGGCAGCTGCGGCTACGAGAGGGCAGAGAGGCGGGAGGCAGCTCAGCGAGGCAGCGCTGGCCGTCAGGCTCACCTCCACAAGGAAAGCCAGGAAGGGCAGATCCCAGCATGGCTCCTCCCTGCTGAGTGGTTTGAGCAGGTGGAATGCAATGCGGGAGCAGAAGGGGATCAAGACCTGGCGCATCTCTCTGGTAGGGGGAAAAAGGCACCAAGACCCTGAGGCAGGGGGCAAAGCTCTCCCAGGACTGACTCACACAGGTCTGGTCTTCCCCACCACGTTGCAAGGGGATGTGGGTGCTCTGGGAGGCAGCTCCTTCTGGGCACCCTCCCCTTCCAGCCTTTTCCAGTCCGCTTGGCCATCCCTCGGTGACGAGGCCCCACAGGGACTGTGTGGGGCACCTCGGGCACAGGGCACAAGTGCCGGGGGCAGTGAGGAGAAGGGGGTCTCACCTGGCCAGCAGACCCACTGCATAGTGCTGGGTGTCAGCACACAGCAGCGTGTCCCAGCCACGCTTGCGCTCCATAGCCACCACCTCATTGTCACAGCGCAGTCGACAGAGCAGAGCCTTCATGGCCTGCACTGCAAACCTGTGCACAGAGCAAAGCCCAGGTCACACTGGGAGCACTGGCGCTGGCCACGAGGGCATGGGAAGGACAGGAGGACTGGGACCTGTTGGGGTTGGTGGGAAGGCGGTGTTCCTCCCGGCATGCTCTCCAGAAGTGATCAACTTCCTCTGGCACCTGCTGTGTGGTGATGACAACTTGGAAGAGCAGAGTCACAAACAGGCGGGCTGAATAAAGGATCATTGCCTCGTGGCACTCGGGCACCTGGACAATCACCCACAGCGCCAGAGTTGCCTGCAAAAGAAGCAGCTCGAGACAGCTCAGGAACATCCCTCAGTGCCGAGCTGTCCATGTGGCAGGGCCCGAGGGGAGACGCAGGGGGAGCACCGGGCCTGGTGCCCCCTGAGCCTGCCCTAGCCCAGGTTTCAGCCCAGCACCTGAGGCAAGGAGATGCAGTGGGGGAAGGATGGAGAGCTGGTGAGGATGTGACCTCGGGGTGAGTAAAGGCCAGTTCCAGAAACTCACAGCCAGGGCAAAGACATCTGTATCATCCCCATCAGAGGTGGACATGCTATGAAGTGGCCATTCCTGCATCACACAGAGCAGCGTTGGCAACACCTTCTCCACTGCTGGTCCCAATGATCCTATGATTCTCCACATCATTGTAGCAGCTCTGTAGGATCGGAGCTCTGAGTCAGGGGCGTCTCAGTCACAGTACCACGCCCTGTGCAGCTGTGGGGGCCCAGGTGACAGAGCCCCGGTGCCCTGAGGGGCAGGGAGGGAGCATGGCAGCAGGCTCAGGAAACAGAGGGGCCTGAGGGTCCTGGAGCTCTCCACCTGTCTGGCAGACCCCATTGGACAGGCGGCACAGGGCGATGGGCCCTAAGGGCTGGTGAGCCCTGAGCTCTCAAGGCAGCTGGGCCCCGTACCTGTCGCACGATGGGGCACAGCGCAGGAGGGTCAGCACCACATCAGCGGGGTGCTCTTCAGCCAGCCTCAGAATGTCAATTTGCAGCCAGGCATCCACAGTGACATGGGACCCGAGTCTCTGGTGAATGTTCCTCACCATGGCTGGCACCTGGAGGAGGCATGGGGAAGACTTGGAGCACTGTCCAAGGGAGCAACTTCCCCAGCTGCCCCCAAGAAGTGCTTCCCTTCCCACCGCACTGTGCTGGCCTCAAAGGCTGAGGGGGCCCAGCAGCCGTGGCTTGAGGGGGCACACGATCCTTGGAGTCTCCAGCCCTGGCCCCAGGCTGCTTACCTGCTGCTGAGGAGAAGCAGCACTCTCTTCAAAAAAATCCAGTTTGGGAGCATGAATCCCAGTGGGAATGGGCATAGTGTCAGTATTTGGGATGCCCTGAGTCTCTCTGGTGTCAGTGTTTGTGATGGCCATGTCCTCAGTCACTGCCCCGTCAGTCTTCGCCGTGTGATCATTCATTGGACTGTCAGAGTCTTCTGAGGGTGCAGTGATATCTGTGCTGACATCAGGTTCTGCCTGGAGCTCGGTCAGCCCAGAGTCAGGCTCAGCTGTGCCCTCAGTTGCTGTGGTGCTGGTCTTTCCACGCCGAATGCACATGAACTTCCGGAACATCTGCAGGAGAACAAAGAAGAGAGGGATGTTCCAAGGGGTGCTCCAGGCGCGGTGCTCGGCTGAGCAGCGACAGCAGGCCCAGCCCAGGTGGGGATGGCTGCAGGTACCTGCACTGTTCTCCGGAAGCGGCCGTGGGCACGGTCCTGCTCTTGTGTCCGGTCCAGGGCTGCATCTGGCAAAGAGCGAGCGCAGCCAGAGCTGAGGGGCTGCAGGAGAGGCCGGAGAACGCAGCCCAGCCCTGCACTCCCCAGGCAGGGACAGCCCTGGGATGCCCAGGGGATGGAGCACGGCTGCTGCGGGGGGTCTGGCCTGGCTCCTCTTCCAGCCTATCCATAGGCCTGTTCCCCGGGGATGGGATGGGATGGGATGGGATGGGATGGGATGGGGTGGGATGGGATGGGATGGGATGGGATGGGATGGGATGGGATGGTGCCAAGCTGGCTGCTGCCATCAGCCCTGTGGCCCAGCTCTGTCACTCACCGTCCCCCCGTGGCTGGAACTGCTCCAGCTCTTCGGGCTGTTGTGCTGGGGCAGCTCCAGGGCCTTTTTTCCTCCTGAGCACTTTGAACAGGCGACGGAATCTGCCCGCCATGCCACAGTGTGGCCTCGAGGGCACCTTCAAGAGAGATTCCTTGGGAAAGCTCTGAGTGAACAAGTCCTGCGCTTGTGCCTTGAAGGCACCAGCAGCAGAGAAGCCTCCGGAAGGCTACAGGACAGCAAGTCCTGCAGCCTGGTCTCAGAGGGCTCCTGCCACAAGGACAGGAGACTCCTTGTCAAGGATTGTGGTCAGCTAAGCCAACGGTCTGGCCTTGAGGGCACCGGCCACAGGGATGGGAGATACCTCGGAAAAGCTCCGGGGCACCAAGTCCCACGGTCTGCCCTCGAGGGCACCTGCAAAAGAGAAGCCTCGAGAAGGCCACAGGTCACCAAGTCCTGTGGTCTGGCCTCGAGGTCACCTGCAGGAATAACGCCTCGGAAAAGCTCCGGGTCGGCAAGGAACGAGTGCGCTGTGCGGGGGCTCCTCACGGCACCGCTCTGTCCCGTCCTGTCCCGTCGCGTGCTCCGAGCACTGTGGCGTGGCTGCGTCGCCGCCAGCCCCTATGTCAGCACGTGTCACAAAGGGCCCTGGGACACCCTGTCCCGTTCCATCCCACGGTGACCATGCTGCACCGTGTCACAAAGGGCCCTTGCACACGCTGCCACCTGCCCCGGGGCCGCCCCCAGCCCACTCCAAGTGGCCCAGGTTGGAAGGAATGCCTTGCCCCAAGTGTCTAAGGCAGCCCAAGAGGAACTTTAGCATCGGCTCCAGCCATAAGCAAGCGCTCCCCTGCTCTGCGGGCTCGGGGCAGCACCAGGAGCCCCCACGGCTGCCACCGCAGCCGCCGCGGGAAGGGCTCGGGGTCTTCCACAGAAGCTGGCACGGCCTCCTTGGGACACATCCCGGCTGGTGGCCATCCTAAAGCCGGGGCTGTGACACAGACAAGGAACGTGTGGGCCAGGGCTCAAATGCTGCTCTGAGCCCTGGGGCCCGGGAGCACTGAAATCAGCAGGTGTGGCAGAGTCCCCTCCGAAGCAGACCTGCCACCCCCGAGCCCTGGCAGCGCTGGTGCCCGTCTCCTGCCCCAGAGACCTGTGCCCCCGGGGGCTTCTCTGCCAGAGGGCAGCCAAAGCCAAGGTGCATTGGGGTCTGTGCTCCTTCCTGCAGGGGGCTGTTGGCAGGAGCAGCTGGAGTGACTGGGGGGAGCACTTGGTATCCAACAGGAGATGTTGTTCCTTCCTGGAGTGAATTTTTTCATGGAAGGGATTAGCAGTAGCACCAGAACAGCATCAGCTGCTGAGTTTCACAGGACAAAGAGATTCTACAGAGACACTGTGACGTTTCCTTGTGCTTTTCTGTCTTTCCTGCATTCTGGAAATGAAAGAATCGGCCCAGCCTCTGATATTCAACATTCCCATTGCTGCGTGTCTGGCTGTGGCAGCTCACGTCCAAACACAACTGCGTCCCTGCTGAGCAGGGCAATGGACGGCCACAAACAGGGAGGTTCCCCAGGGAACATCAAGGGAGCCACCTGGGGAAGCGCAGAGGATAGGGATAGCTGTGGGAGGAGAAGCTGTTCTGTGTCTCTGATGATGGTGCCAGCACCCTGAAGGAGCAGCCAAGACAGGTGCTGGAAGCACACAGGTCCCACCCTTTTCTGCTGTCACATGGACTCGGGACACACTTGTTGCCACAGGTCCAGCAGCCGTGATGCAGGAACAATGGAGGGCCATGCATTGGTCGGGAATGGCCTCCAGCAAGAGCAAAGCAGGATCCTCTGGCAGCAAAGCCTGAGCTTGTGAACCGGGCCATCTCCTCTGCACACAGCAAAGTGCTTCCCTCCGCCCCTGAACGTCTGCCAGCACTCCCTGCTTTTCTTTAGTGCCGGCTGCATCTTCCTTTGTTCCATGCAAGTCCAGGATTTAGTTTGGAAGCTCATGTACGTGTCTTTAAGGGGCCTGCATGGAGGAGAGGGATGGCAGCTGCAGTGCAGGGCTTGTGTCCCATCAGAGTCTCTCTCTCACGATGGCACCAATGCCGCTGCCTTGGGACGCCTGACTGTGGAAGGCGAGTCTGCCCTCAAGCACGCCACTGAAGTCAGTCAGGGGCACAGGCTGCAGCTGAAGCTGCCAAGCGTCGCTGTGAGGCTGGCAAGACAAGAGGAAGCCATTGTGGCCAATTCTGCTGGAGCCTTTTGCCCAGCCACGTGCAGCTGTGCCCACAGTATGGCCCCGTTTGATGTCCCGGCTGGTGCGGATGCCTTGTTGAGCTGGTGCTGACACTGGGGCTCCTGCTGTTCCTGTGCACACTCTGCTGCTGTTTGTGTGGCGTCCAGAGCTGTTTCGGCAGCAGCGACTCGGCAGCCCTGCTCGAGGAGACATCGCCGCCCTCCCCATGGTGGCAGCAGCTGTGTGGGCCCAGAGCTCTGTGTCGAGGGGGCCTCGGTCACAGCACCGTGGCCTGGGCAGCCGCGGGGGCCCGGGCTGGCCGCCAGCCCTGCCTCTGCCCACGGCCCCTTCTTGGCAGCAGCCAGGGGCCGTGCCCCAGCAGGGCCCCCCTGCCCTCCTTGTCCCCAGCCAGCCCAGCCTCAGCACCTCGGCGTGGTCCCCACCCTCGTGCTGAGGCCCGGCCGTGAGGGCTTCTGCCGCAGGCCTGGGAGATGCTCGGGGGAAGCGCCAGAGCAGCCGGGCGGCAGGAACGAGGCGGCTGCCTGGAGGCTGCTTATGGCCTCTGACAGCCACTTCCTCGGGCCTTGCCACCACCCCAGCCCCTCAGGGGCCTCCTGTTGTTCTGCCAAGGGGCAGAGGCGATTTAAAGGACACAGACAGCACTGGAAAGAATGCTCTTATTTTACTGTGAAATTAAGGAACCTCAAACGTAAAACGATACATTCGGTAAAACTAGGCACTTGGCTTTAGCAACAAGCAAAAATAAGCAAGGTAATGCACCTAATTATTACTATCCAAGAGAAAGGAGATTGATTTAGAAAGATGCATCACCAATTGCCTAAATACCTTACCATCATCCAGATCTGCAGTCGTTGGGGAGCCCCGTTTCGCAGCAAGGAGCTGGAGAACCCTTCCCGTCAATTGGGAAAATCCTATGAGTGCATCTATCTGTATGTGAGGTCTCCAAATTTGCTCCAAACGTGGGTCCAGCTTTTATAGGCCCAAATCAGGAAGTCCAAGTGACTTGATTGTGTTTTTAGCCCGGAAACACCTGGATCTGATGGCACACTTTGCAGCCAGCAGGGGCCACAGCTTGGCCAGTGCCCAGGCCTTGCCTGGGAGGGTTTCCCCTCAAACACCCTGCAAACAAACCTTTATTCATGTCAGCTGGGGAAAGCTTCTTAAATTATCCATTTCTTGCAGATAACTGTACACGGTGATAGGAAAGTTTCTAAAGCAGCCCGTTTGGCATTAAACAGCTAGCATAAGCATCTTTGTCATCTGTTTTTAGCTGAATAATACTGATGGTGTTAGTCACAGATTGGCCAGGGTTCATCTGTGGTTCATCGTAGGTCAGCTCCGGCTGAGGCCTGCTGCTCAGGCCTCAGCACATCAGTTGCTCCTCTGACTTACAGGATGAATCATGGTTGTCACTCTGCCTCTGCAGTTGTTGCATATAGGGTTGGTTGATCCTGAGGCGTAGCTGCGAGCTGCCTTCCCTGTACTGTGTGCTGGATGAGTCGTACAATACAAGGAGCGAAACAAGGAATAAACAAGAAGGTAGCAGCTGCACAAAGGGAAAGGAGAAAGGGCCCCTTTGAGCCACAGACTCCCTGGCAGCCACAAGAATATATCTGGTTCCCAACATTCCCATGTCTGGGTTGGTACATGGGCTAATTTTCTCATCTCCCTAGTTGTCTGTTTTCCTACTTCTCCATTGTCATCAATTTGTAAGCGACAGTTGGATTCATTTTCTTGCAAATTCATTTCCTGCAAACTCCTCCTTTTTCTGCCGGTAGTCTAAAACCACGCGATGCTGGAAAATCGCATTCCGCGTTTGCGTGGATTGGTCGGCCATAAGGTCAGGGGTGGCAGCCGTCTGGTTAGTTATTATCTGTTGAAGAATGGTTAGAGGATCAGGGGCATGGGTCATTGATAGAATTATGGGATCAATAAAAGAACTGTACGAAGCAAAGGCCTGCAAGGAAAAAGCCTGCAAGCAAATGCCTGTGTGAGAAACAAGCCTGAGAACAACCAGGGAGTTTTGAGGATGTGCAGCTGTGCAGATAAGATGTACTGACCAGGAGAAGGGAGGGTGAACTCTGAATTCTTTAATCATAACATAACTAGTAGAAGCTTGCCAATGTAGTCTAATTATGTAGAAGCAGAAATGCGCTTTGATAGGTTTAAGCCAATAAAGTGTTAACAAGCTGATATACTATATAAGTGCCTCTGGATTGCTAATAAACGGAGCTTGCTTTTATCAGCCATATTGGTTGTTCTGCTATGTCTTCCCTCGCCGAAGTCCCCGAACTTTTCCAACAATTATCTCCGAGACAGCTTGCAGTCTTATTATCCAATTCAGATTATAGGCAGGTTCTCTGGCCCCTGACACCAATTGGCTAGGGCTCCATGGAGCCGGTCCATAATGTTGTATGACTCTCTCAGGTGGCCGTTCGTCATGTCCCCATCTTTGGGAGCTTCCCTTGCTTAGGGAGGTGTCAAGAGACCATGTTTCTCTGACCAAATCATGACATACTTTGACTCTGAGCCCCGTCCCCTGCCTTTGTGGCCATGTCCCTGATGAGCCTATTGTTAAGGATGTGCAGTGCATCAGTGAGATGGGTTCTCCACCAGGACAGGTGTCCATCTCCCAGGTTTCTCCACTGCTCTTTCAATAGCCCATTCATTCGCTCAGGTAATCCCGCAGCTTGGGGATAATATGGTATGTGAAAACCCCACGGAATGTTTTTCTGCTCAGCGTACTGCTGAATGAATTTGTTCTGGAAATGAGACCCATTATCTGTTTGACTCGGTAATGGCATTCCGTAATACAGAATTATTGTGTCTATAGTACAGATGGTGCTATGCTGAGTGGCCTTCTCACAAGGATGGGCAATCAAATACCCAGGATATGTGTCTACGGCAGATATATTTACACCCTCGGTCCTGGGGTAAAGGTCCAATGTAATCCATTTGCCAAGTTGGTCCGGGCAATTTTCCTCTCCCCAGCGGTCCTTTTACAAAGTTTGGCACTGGGCGTTTGTATATATGGTGGCACACAGGGCATTGAGCAATTCTAGTTCTACTCATATCGAGTGACATGGCAATGCCACGCTCTTGAGCCCACCTGTAAGGGGCTTTTTGTCCAAGGTGCACACATTTTTGGTGTGCACATTTTGCCGAGCCTTCGTGATCCTCCTTTGGAGGGAGCTCTGGTCTGGCTTGGGAAATCTTTGCCCGGTTGCCTGCAACAGAGTCATAAAGTAGCTCTAAAGTGTCTGTGTTACTATGGGCATCAACATGCATCACAGTCACATCAGTTCTTTGTACCATTTGCCAAAGGTCACTCCACAGTTCCTTTCCCCAGAGCTCTTTGGAGTAGATTTTCCAGGCTCTGCCTACCCATGTCCGTAGCCACGGAGCGAACCCATTTAGCTACCGACCAAGAAGCAGTATAGGAAAGGCATTCTCCTAGATCTTCTTGTTTTAAAGCCATATCAATTGCACAGAATTCAGCATATTGACTGCTTTTCCCCTCTCTGGTCATTTCTAAAAACTTTTCGGAATGAGGATGGTCAGCTACTGCTTTCCAAAACCTTTTCCCTCCTATATATTTAGCTGACCCATCCGTAAACCAAGCATGTTCTTTTTCCTGTGGCGTTAGTTGATCTGAAGGCTTTTCCCACTTCCCTGGAGATTCCCTCTCAGCTGTGAAGTTGGCACTCACCTCTTGGTCCCTCCTGGGGGCAGCTGCTATTGGCTCATGAAGAGTGGCTATCTGCCCCGTTCCCAGCTTGGCCCTATCCTGAATATACCACTTTACGATACCACACTCCGGAGCGTGCCCAATCCAATGGGCTTTCGGGGACCTTCTGACCCACTGCACAATAGGAATTTCCGGATGAAGAGCCACTTCATATCCTATGGTTAAGTTGTTCTGTTTCCATCAGTGCCCAATAACATGCCAATAACTGTTTCTCAAAAGGTGTGTAGTTGTTTCCTGCTTCTGGCAACTTCCTCCCACAAAACCCCGGGGGAACCTTTTTCTTCCCCTGTTTCTGCCAGAGGCTCCCATCAGCATGTGACCCATTTACAGGTACATTTAACTCAAGTTCTCCCTTTTGCATAGGCCATAGATCTAAAGGCCTTTTTGGCTAATAGCCTCTGGCTAATTCAAAGGCAGCCTGCTACTCACTTCCCCATTCCAATTGCCTATTTCCCCTGGTTACTTTATGCAAAGGGGTTGAGATTTGTCTCAGATGCAGAATACGTTGTCTCCAAAAGATGATAATCCAATAAATCTTGGTGCCTCCTTTTTATTTTGTGGCACTGCAAACTCTAAAATTTTCTGTCGGGCTTTGGGGAAGATTTCCCGATGCCCGCATTGCCACTGAATTCCCAAAAATTTCACTTGAATTTTGGTAGGGTTAATTTCCCAGTCTTTCTGTTTCCTATGATCCACAAGTAATTCAAGGACTTGTTGCACTTCCTCCTCATTGCTGCCCTGGACCAAGATGTCATCTATATAATGAATGAGTTGCGTATGAGGAGTCAGTTTGATTTCATCCAAGTGCTCGGCCGCTGTTTGATGACAAATTGTTGGGCTGTGCACACATGCCTGGGGCAATGTGCTGAGTGCGCAGTGTCGTCCCTGCCACGTGAAGGCAAAGTGACGCCCCTGCTCCTCAGCAATGGGTACTGCAAAGAAAGCATCAGCCAAATCAATTACTGCATGCCAGGTTCTTCCAGAGTGTTCCTGGATTTTTTCTATTAAAGTAACGATATCTGGTACAGCTGCCGCAAGAGGTGGCTGTGTTTATTTGATTCTCTAAAGTCCACGGTCGTTCTCCATGACCTGTCACTTTTCTTGGCAGGCCAGACGGGGTTATTCCAAGCCATTCTAGTGGGTTTTAAAACATCCACTAAGTCTTTAATTGCCGGTGAAACGTCTTCATGCCCCCCGGGATTTGGTATTGCTTCACGGTTACCAATTTAGTTGTGGCAGGAATCTGCACAGGGGGCATTTTCACCTGCCTGACTAAAACTGGCCGGGCACTGATATAAGGCTTTGTCCCAAACTGATACAAACCGTTGGATAAATTTAAAGCCAGTCCCTTTAAGATACCAATCCCAACTATATATTCAGGGACCAGGACAATCATAACTGAATGCAATCATCTGGGGAGGTTCCCTAGTTTCATTTTGATTTGTGTTTGCACAGCTTCAATTTGTTTCCCCCCACCAAACCTGTAAGAATCACTGGTTGTCCTTTAAATTTCTTGGGATTCCCATAAATGTAAAGAGGCCTCCGCTCTGCTGTCAATCCAGGCTTTTACAGTTTGTGAGGACCAGTTTTTCCAAAGTATCTGAAGCTCCACAGGAGGCCGCCAGTCCTTTTGTGCTGATTGCACGGGAGCTTGGCCCTTATCTCGTTCTTGTTTAACATGCTGAACTATTTCCCTAGTGTCTTTCCAGGGATACAGGTCAGAATAGGGTCCCCAGCCCTCCCTCTCCCCCGGAGCAGCCGACCCGCTCGCGGTGGGCCCTCCGCAAGCAGATGTGAAGAAGTCCCGTTGAGGCTCCGGGGGTGCCGTAGGCCGAGTTGTTCCCCTATTTTTTGCTTTAGCATTCTGCACTTTCTTGCTAGGTTTGTGCAATCCTCTCTGTTTCTGTGTCTTCCATAAATCAGGAGCTGGGATCCCATCAATTTTATCGTGAGACACGCTGAGGAGATTGACAGTTGGACTGACAATCTCTCCGAGAGCAAGGAGGACTGTATTGCACTGATATCCCTGCGATCAAGGGTATTGGCTTGCATTGAGATGCACTGGAGCCCAAATAGCAACGAATAACAAAAAAATGCAGGTGCCAATATGGTCCTTGTCAGTTTTGCTGAGCTTACTGCCTGCTGTTTCTGCTTGGCCTGTCAGTCAGCCGAGAACCAACATGTGAGTTACCCTGGCCAATGCGACAGGGCAAGATACTCTGTGCTTAGCCACTGCTACTCCTGACAATCCTCTTTCTACCTGCCTTGTTGGCTTGCCAATAGATGACTGGCCAAAGCCTAAGGCAGTTAACAAACTTTTACAATCACACAATCACGCTGATGCTTGAGATCAGTGGGTTTCATACCTTCCCCGGGCAACTCTTGAGCTGCAAGAAATAGAGCTTTTAGGATCTGTGAAAATGGACCTTTGTGTTAAGTTTAATTACTCTGGATCTGATCAGTCCAAAGTATGGGATGTTTCCCCTAACCAACCCATATTTGCAGAGGAAAGTGCCTGGTGCAATTCCAGTTCACCACATATTTCACACTCTACTACTGTTCCTCTGACTTTGCCTCCAGGGGTGTTTTTAAATTTGCAGAGACCGAGCATGGGCTGCGATTCCATCACACATCAAGGGATGTTCTTGCAGCTTAGGATGACTCTCACTGCTAACACCTAACACATAGCTATGATTTTACAGCATAAACTACGGAGGGGAAAACGCAGCACCCGTGTGTTTGCCCCTGATTGTGATGGCAACACCAAATTTTGGCAACCAGGTGCTCGATGGACTGTTTCCTTCCTTTCTCCACAAATAGCATCTGCTAAAGCACTGGGACTGTTAAACAAGTTAGGATGTTGGCTAGCTTGGCAGGCTAACGCTACTTCCCTTGCTTTAGCCGGATTCTGAACAGGTGTCGGTTCAGTGAGGCACACTACACTGCAAAATAGAGCTGCCATTGATTTTTTGTTGCTAGCACATGGATGTAGATGTGAGGATTTTGATAGAACATGTTTTATAAATTTGTCTGATCATTCAAAATCTATTCATGCCCACATTATAGAATTACAAACAAGTGTGTCAAAATTGCATGAAGATTCAGAATCTGATTGGCTCAACAGTTTGTTTGGCAATTGGCAAATTGCAAGATAGATCAAAAATCTGCTTAAAATTAGATGCCTGGCCCTATTGGTTATTTTTTGCATCCTGCTCATTGTGCCATGTTTATTGTCTTTTTTGCAAAAGTATAGGAGAAAGGTTCACGAAGGATGTCTGGACTTCAGGCGGCTCTCTTGAAAGCTGTTTATTGCATAGGTGAAGTTACAGCAGTTCAGGGAGTGGGTATCCAGAGCCAGCCCTACAGCTGCCAGCTCCAGCTGTAGGCATACCTGAAGCCACCCGCTGTTCAAGTTACAAAGCATTAGATACTTGTCTTTGCTGAGTAGCTTAATACATAACAACCAATAAGCAGCACACACAATACCTTTACATTTGCCTATAGCCTATCATAGCTACTACCATCACCATATTATAGTCATTATTATCCAATCACAAGAGTAAGTTACAATTTAAGCTTTCAGTGGAAAATTCTCAGACCTCTCTTCTTCTTGCTACATCAACATTTCTTGTTTGCCTGCGATAGCTCTCTGTTTGGTAAAAACATGTTTTCTATTTACTTATGCTCTTCTTGGGGCTCATTTACTTGGTGAAAAACATGTCTTTGTTTGTAGTCACATACCTTTGTCCTAATCATAAAAATCTCCTTCCAACTCATCTCCAACCTTTGCCTTCTCAGCTATTCAGTGATCACTGGTTCAGCAAAACATCTTTTACTCTATATCAAAACTTGGTTTCATTTCTGCCTCATCCTCAGTTTCTACATTCAGAGATCTTTCTGCCAAGCCTACATATCTGTGAAACTTTCTTACCAAACTTTCATCCTCTCCAACGAGAGAGAGAGAGAAATAAAAAAGAAAAAAAAGGCAACAAGAGAAAAGGAGGGAGGGAGGGACATGTCAGGACATCCTCCTGCCAGGGCTGACGCTCCTCATGGCCCCTCTCGGCCCCTCACAGCCCCTCACAGCCCCTCTCAGCCCCTCACGGCCCCTCACAGCCCCTCACAGCCCCTCACAGCCCCTCTCAGCCCCTCTCAGCCCCTCACAGCCCCTCGCAGCCCCTCGCAGCCCCTCTCAGCCCCTCACAGCCCCTCACAGCCCCTCACAGCCCCTCTCAGCCCCTCTCGGCCCCTCACGGCCCCTCACAGCCCCTCGCAGCCCCTCACAGCCCCTCTCAGCCCCTCACAGCCCCAGGCACGGGGCTCCTCCCAAGGAGAAGGGGTCAGGCCCCGCTTGTTCTCCTTTTATTTCGGGCACTTCACAGCAACGAGCACAGAAAGGCTGAACCGGAGCCTTTCCCCAGCGGTTCCCTCCGGGTTAATGCCGAGGCCGAAGCTCTGTGCCGGCGCTGGCCCGAGCGCGAACATCCCTGCAGCCCCCGAGCCTTTGCTGTCCCCCGGGCCCGTTCCCTGTCCCCGAGTCCCGCCCGGCTCTGGCAGGAGCAGGAGCCGCAGCGCAGCGGGCGCCGGCCCGGCCCGGCCGGGGCTCCCGAGCACGAGCAGCAGCAGCAGCGCCGGCCCTTCCCGCCCGCTCCCGCCTCGGCTTCCCAAGGGCTTTTTCCAGGTGAATTCTGGAGCAGAGCAACCATCACCCCCAAACAGCCCCGATCCCTCAGGGCCCGGCTGTGCTGCCCTGAGCCAGCCTTCAGAGAAAAAAGGGAAGGATCGGGTTCCAGCGCTGCTCTCAGCACGGTTTTACTCCCCCTGAGCTGACAGCACGGGGCTGTTGTTGCCTTTGCCTTGGGAACTGGAGATCGCGGCTGCTCTTGCCCCTCTTCTGGTTGCCACCTGAATTTTATCAGGAAAACTGCAATTGCCTCTCTTGATCCGCGCTACTCACAGTGCTTTCATGACAGTGAACAGTATTTTTGTCACAGGCATCACGATTAGCAGAGACTGAAATGCTCAGAAGCCCGGAGCCCTGGGCATGGCCGCCGATTGCGGGGCAGCGGCGCAGAGGGAACGTCCTGCGGCCCAAACCTCCTGCTCCTCCCACACAGCGCCCATCGCTCTCCCCCTCCTGCTCTCCCAGCACAGCACAAATTCCAGCTGGGAGGAGGCTTCCCAAGAGAGGGCTCCAGCTCCTGTTTCAGCCTGAGTGTCCCTGCAGAAGAACAGGGCATCTTTCAGGCAGTTCCACAAGCTCAGGGTTCTCATTTGATGAGGAATCTGGGATGCAAATGGCCTTGTTAGGAAGGATAAAAGCAGAGGAAATGGATTAGAAATTATTAGAAAAAATCACCCTTCTTCCAGACAAAGCTCACCAAATCATTCCCTGCATTTCTCCTTTTCAGATTATTTCCGTGTCTGAGAGGTCCAGCTTGCATGAACTGATTGTGCTCTTGATTTATACCAGTGCAAGGGATGTAGACTGATCTAAACTGAACACAGAAACAAAGTACCTCTGTCAGCCCATTTTCATGTTCTAGATCACTTTCTAGATGCCCATGGAGATGTGGGAATGATTATCACACACCTCTCCATTTCTGGCTGCAGGCTCTGGGGATTCTTTCTCTGAGTTCAGCCAGGGTTGCAGTCCCTAACAATTCCTGCTTCCACCTCCTGGTTTCTTAGGTTAGAACAGCCACAATGAAAACCTCACCGATGGCACAACTGCCCAGCCCACAAGGAAAAGAAAGGACAACTTGTAAAGTTCTCCACACGTTTGTCCTGCTTTGCTGCAGCAGTCGTGCTGCACTCACAGTGTGGGAAGCCAAGAGAAGCTGCAGTTGGTGGCACATCTTGTGACAGGAGCTGCACCTCGTTCCCCAGGAGAGGTTCTTGAAAAGAGCAGACAGGACTGTGGAGAAGATTCCCAGAAAACTGAAACAGCTTTCCAGGAGTGAAATGAAAATGGAAAGAAACAATCCGAGGTGTTTTCCTCTCTATTTCTGTGCTCCCCTTTTTCATGTTGCACTGCTTCTCCATCCCATGAATTCCAAATGGATCTCACCTCTAAGATGTGTGCCTTAGCGAGTTTTAGACACTCTGAAATACCATGAGCTGCACACAGTTTGCCTTCCCCTGTTTTTATTGGAAAGCAGTGCTGGAGACAAAAGTGCAGAGCTTGGGTCGGGCACGAATTCTACAGGCAGGGAATGTGGCCCGGCAGTGTCTGACCCTCAGCAGGGACAAGGCACAGCAGCAGCCGAGGGGATTCCTCTGCCACCGTGCAGGAGCCAGGACTCTGGATCCGGGCTGGACACGGCAAAGTTCCCGTGTTTGCACAGACTCAGGGGCTGCCCCCGGAGCGAGCGGGGCTCGGCCGTGGGGAGCGTGGGGAGAGCGGGGAACGGACACTCGGACACGCGGACACGCGGACACTCGGACACATGGACAAACGGCCCCGCCGCTTCAGTTGCAGCGGCAGCGGCGGCAGCGGCGGCAGCGAAATCGCAAGCGACTCTACACTCTCCGTTTCTTGCTCTTGCTCCTCCTCTCCCTCTATTCCGCACCTTCTCCCCGCCTCCCCTTCCCGGTGTCCCCCTCCTCTCTCGGTGTCCCTTTCCCGGTGGCCCCCTCCTTTCCCGGTGTCCCCGTCCTCTCCCGGACTCTCCCCCTCCCCCTGCCGGGCCGGGCCATGCCCCAGGCCCGCCCCCGGCCCCGGGCGGGGCCGCCCCCTCCCCGGCCCCGGGCGTCCCGCCGCGGTCTGGCCTCCGCCCGGCTCTCGCCGTCCTGGCTGTGGCGCTGCCGGGCGGGCATCAGTGCCCGGGGCTGGGGCGGCATCTCCACCCTTTGGCTCCGCCTGTCCCGAGCCCGGCCCCGGCCCCGACGCGGGGTCCCGAGCCCGGCCCTGGCTCCGGCCTCGGCTCCGGCCCCGGCTCCTCCCGGGGCCCGCGGAGGACACACGGGGCGCGGCCGCTCCCGCCGCCTCCGCTGCGGCTTCCCCGGCCCGAGCTCCGCCGCTCGGCAGCGCGGCCGCCGGCCCCGAGCCGCCGGTGTCCCGTTCGGATGGGGATGCCCGGGCCGGGGCGGTCGGGGGCCGTGTCTGGCCCCGGGCCGAGCGCTGACGGCCGCGTGTCGCCCGCAGGCAAGGCGCAGGAGGCCCTGCAGGAGCGGTACCGGCTGGGTTCGCTGCTGGGCAGCGGCGGCTTCGGCAGCGTCTTCTCGGGCACGCGGCTCGCGGACGGCGCCCCGGTGAGTGGCGGGGCCGGCGGAGGAGGAGGAGCAGGAGGGTGCAGGAGGAGGAGGAGGAGGAGGACGGAGGAGGAGAAGGCCGGGGCGCAGCGGGGCGGGCGGTGAGCTCAGCCCGCTGCTGCCCCTTGCTCGCAGGTGGCCATCAAATGCGTGCCGCGGGACCGCGTCCGGCACTGGGGCGAGCTGGTGAGTGAGCGGGGCCAGCGGCAGAGCCGGGGCGTGGCGGGCGGCGAGGAGCCGGGGCCCGGCGGGTTGGGAGCCGCCGGGAGCCCCGGAGGGAGAGCGGGCGGGGGCTGAGCGGGGGGCGCAGAGTGTCCCGGGCTGGGTGAGGGGTCCCAGAGCCCTGGCACGGCCTCAGCCCCACTGACGGCACCGTGCTCCTCCCGCAGCCCGACGGCGCCCGTGCGCCCCTGGAGATCGTGCTGCTGGACAAGGTGTCCACTGGGTTCTGTGGTGTCATCCGGCTCCTGGAGTGGGTTGAGCTGCCCAGCAGCTTCTTGCTGGTGCTGGAGCGTCCGGAGCGGTGTCAGGACCTGTCGGGTTTGCTGGCGGAGCGGAGGTTCGTGCCCGAGGAGGAGGCGCGGGGGCTGTTCGGCCAGGTGCTGGAGGCCGTGCGGCACTGCACCAGCTGCGGGGTCCTGCACCGGGACATCAAGCCCGAGAACATCCTGCTCGACCTGGCCACCGGGCAGCTGAAACTGATCGACTTTGGCTGCGGCACCTTCCTCCAGGACACAGCCTACACCCAATTTGCAGGTGAGCCCTCCCAGGGGATGCTCCTGGGCATCTCATGGCGCAGCCTGGGTGTGGCACCGGGGCTTCCCCTCATTGTTCCCAGGATGGGATTAATTCTTGAGCCAAGTTGCTTTTGGGTGGGGCTGGGAGGGGGCCAGTTCCCAACCCTGCCGTCAGCCTTCAGCACCCACTCTGCCCTGGGCTGGGGCTGGAGCGGGGGCAGCCAGCCCAACAAAATCCCCCATGGGGGTAGCAGAGAGGGGGGTCAGACCCCGTGCACCGGCCGGTTTGGTGTGTGTCACGATCCGCTAATGCAAGCGGGGGTCGTGATGGTTCGTTTATCGATCTCAGAGTGTAAAAGGACACAAGAGATTTCAGTTTTAATCAAAACAGTGCACCTTTATTAAGTGCCCACAACACAGTAATGCAATAGAAGAGAGAGTAAGAGAGAGAGAGAGAGAAACAAAGTAGAGAGGGGGAAAAAGAGGGGCAATAGCTACCAACGGATGAGACTAAGTCCTCGTGGTCTTCCGCCAATAGATTCGTCTTCTTTCCGTGGGGAGATCTCGGACTCGGTTATTTCAGAAAGTCTCTTTATAGTCCTTTTCAGAAGCGAGGGGCAACTGGCCAAGAGGTTGGGAAATCTACAGCCATTGTTATGGGGTCCGTTGCTTTGGGAAACAGGTACAGGACAGACGTACAAGACAGGTGTACTGGAGAGGTGTACAGGACAGGTCATTCCTTTCTGCTTCGGCGCAGTCCTTCCCGCCTGGGCAGCAAGAACGGCGCAGTCCATTGTGACCTGCACTAATTTTTCTCAGGAATGTGTACCGGTTCCCAGTGGGCACACCCGTAGGCCACACTTGGCAGACATCCCACCTCAGCCAGGCCAGGACTGCTGTGTTCAGTCTCTGTCTTCGGCGATGATCGTGAGGCAGATGAGGGATTTTCAGACCGTCTCTTACAGTGTGCAGGTGAGGAAGGGCCTGGACTGCTCTGCTGCCCTTGTTTGCCTTGGCTTATTGATGTTTTTTGGGGCACTGCAGGCAGGGAGGAGAGTGGGTTTTCCCCACCACTGGGTGGGTTTTTCATTTGCATGTCATGGTTGGGCCTCCCCAAGGCTTCTGCTGCCCTTTTCCAACACCAGTGGCCTCTTTTCCAACACCAGTTTGTACACAAGTCACAGGTGCAGGCGAGAGGGCAGCGGGTCACCCCGTGTGCCACTGGTGCAGCCCCTGTGTGCCCAGGGATGCTGGGGCGAGGCTCTGGGAGCAGCAGCATCCCCTGATGGACTCGGTCTGTGCTCCACAGGAACCCTGTTGTACAGCCCACCCGAGTGGATCCACCACCAACGCTACCACGGCGAGGCAGCGACGATCTGGTCCCTGGGCCTCCTGCTGTACCACCTGGTGGTGGGGAAGCACCCGTTCAGGAGGGGCCAGGAGATCATCTGGGGGTGGATCCTGTTCCCACGACGGCTGTCTCCAGGTGGATCCTCATCTCTGCGGCACGGGGGGAATAGCAGTGCTGGGAGGCAGCAGCGGGCTCAGGAGCATCCTGCTGTGGCAGCTCTGAGCAGGTGGCACATGTCCTGCTCTCCTGCTGCCCTCCAAAGCACAGAATGCATGGGCAAGTTTAGGCACAGCTCTGGGCACAGCCAGCATGGCCTGGGCACGGGAACGGGGGGCAAAGCGGGCGGGATCCTTCTGCAGCTGCCTGGTGGTTTCTGCTTTCTCTGCCCAGAGTGCCAGGATGTTCTGAAGAGGTGCTTGTCCATGCAGCCCTTGGCCAGGCCGTCCTTGGAAGAGCTCTTCAGTGAGCCTTGGCTGCAGGGTGTTCATGTGCCCTAGAGGATGGCAGAGCCCCACGGGCACAGTGTGATCCAGGGGCCTGGCAGGTAACAGCCCCACCCATCTCTTGGCAATCAGTGGCAAAGCAAAGCAGACTATTTTGTCCTGCCTGTAGCTCTGAGCAGGGAGCATCAGAAGGGAACACGCAGCTCTTGGGCTGCAGCTGAGCTGGAGGCCTGCTCTGGCAAGCACTGGTGGCCACCATCCCCCCTGGTTTTGCTTGTCTGGTTCACTGATGGCTGGGGCCCTGGGCAGAACCCTGAGAGCCTGGTGTGGCCCCAGGGAAGGAGAAGGAGCCCCTGGAGAAGCTGTAGCAGGTGGGGCTGCTGCTGCTGGAGCCACCAAGGACGAGCTCAAGGACCACAACCTCTTCCTGGAGCTGGCCAGCGGCAGCTGAAGATGATGGCCTTTGATTCTGGCACCTTCTCCAAAGACACGCTCCACGGCCAGTGTGCAGGTGAGTCCAGAGCCAGGGGGATGCTGCCAGAGCTGGGCATGGCACGGCCTGGCCGGGCACCAAAGGTTCCCCCTTTGCTGGGGCGGCTGCAGGGAATTCTGCAGTGGCTGCCAAGCTGCTTTTGGGCTCTGGGCAGCTGCTGAGGAGGTGGATGTGCCATGGCTGGCTGCAGGCTGGGCACATGTCCTGCCCTGCTGCTCTGCTCCCAAAGGCAGCAATGCTGGGCAGCTTTGGGCCCAGCTCTGAGCACGGCCAGCACGGCCTGGGCACTGCGGGCGGCTGGGACAAGGGGACAGGAGGCTTCAGCTGACGGGCGGGTTCTGCTTTCTCTCCTTGCAGCCGGGCTCTGCGGATGCTGAGGCTGCTCTGGGCTCTGCCAGGGCTCTGCTGGGGCTCAGCCCCGGGCACGGCTGGGCCCGCTCTCCCCTCACAGGGCTCTGACAGCTTTGCATCAGACGAGCCCCTTGCGAGCACAGCGACGGAGCTTTCTGCTTTTGCAGGTGAGTGAGACTCTCGTGCAGGCCAAGAGATTGCAGTCAGGGACACACATCCCACTGGCAAGAACCCAAACTCTGCACAGTCCCAGCTGAACGCCTGGATCTGCACAGGGTGTTCTGTCTGTCCCACTCTTCCTTCCTTTTGCGCTGGAATTGTGCCATTGCACTTTCTTCCTCCTCTGGAAGTGCCACGAGTGGGCCCAACCTGGCGAGTGGGCCGTGTTCCTGAGGCAGTGCAGTCTGGAGCTGATGGATGAAGAATTGTCCTTCTCCAGTGCCAAACCAGAGCAAAAAGCCCTGAGTGGGACTTTGCGTCTTTAAGAACCCCCTGACAATTTCAGAGGGAATGTGCAGCTCATTGGCAGGGTGAGAAGGAAGGGCATCTTCTCCATGAGTTGGGGTGGGACAGAGTTTAGATTGCCAGTCCTGCTCGGAGCTGGCAGGGCACAATCAATTTCCTATTGCTTCAACCACAGTTTAAAATAACAATGTTGGAAGCAAAGCCCAGCATCTTTAAAAAAGGACTGCTGAGGTCAGTAAGATGGATCAATGCCCTCAGCATATTTACAAATACCTGAGTTGTCTTTTTGGAAAGATCAGTTACCTCTTAATCCAGAGTTACAAAAGATTTTTCACTCCACATTTGGGTTTTGGTTTTATGTTTCATAATATCTTCTGGGTTTTTTCTTTTTTGTTTTTCTATTAATTTAAACAGAAAACACATCCTTAATGATGGAGCAGCACTGCTGAATACGGGGCCACGCAGAGGGAGCAGAAGCAGCTGCCTTTGTCCCCCTGCAGCTCCAAGGCCCAATCTCTGAGCAGACAGGGCTGGCAGAGACTCGCAGGCTCCCTGTTTGCTGTGCTGCCCCACTTGTGAGCGGCCCAGCTTTGCGTGAGGCACAGGGAGAACAAGGGGCAGCTCCCTGCCAGCCCCGCAGCCCAGGGAGCCCTCGGGCCCCGGGGCTTGGGGCACTGTCAGCACCCGCTGCTCCAGCGCCCGCTCCTGCTGGCACTGACAGCAACACCCAAAGTGTGCCTGATCCCGAGGGAGCAGCAGCAGGGCCTGGATCTGATCCCTGACTCTGGGGCAGGGCTGGACAAATGACCCCCGCAGCAGCAGCAGCAGCAGCAGCAGCAGCAGCAGCAGCAGCAAATGGAGCTGACTTTCAGCACAGCCCCTGCCGCTGTTCCCTCCCGTTGGCAGCGGTGTCACAGCAGCCTGGGGCACCTGGGAGCCCTCAGTGCCAGCAGGGAGTGGAGATGGCAGCCCTGGGCTCCTGGAGGGTGTGCAAGGAGCAGAGGTGGGCACTCCCTGTCCATGTGGAGCTTGCAGATGGAAAAGGCTGCTGTGAGCAGGCAGCTCCAAGGGCAGAGAAAGGAGGGTCTCGAGCACTGGAGCTGTGCCAGTGCCACAGCCCTGGGCAGCAGCCACCGAGCCCCGGGGGCACAGAGGGCACAGCAAGAGGGACAAAAGCAGTCAAGGGCACAGACTGGGAGCAGGAACAGCTGCTTCATTGCACTCTTGGAGAAAGCTCTTGGCTGTTTCAAAGCGCTGAAAGGCGTGAAGGGCACAGAGGAGGCCACAGCAAACAATGCTCCTGTTTTCACAGCCTCCCCTCTCCGTGTCCCAGAAGGAATTGGATGAGCTGTATTCTTCTCTCCGAGTCGTCTCGTTCAGCATGAGCAGCTCAGCACCAGGAGCTGAAGGAGCTGAAGCCTTAGGCCACAAGAGCTGAGCAAGAGGAGACTTTGGGGCAAAGTCATGCTGGTGCCATGGACCTGGCTGAATGCAGCAGACAGAATCCTGGAATTACAGAATCCTTCCTGTTGGAAAAGACCTCGGAGCTCATCGAGTCCAACCATTAACCCATCACTGTCAAGCCCAGCACTAAACCACATCCCTGAAGTGCCAAGGCCTGGACAAGAGGCCTGACTGAGGCCTGAACAAGAGGCCCTGAGCCAAAGGTGACCTCTGGATGAACCTTCCAACCAAAGGTTATCTTTGTATCTGCTCATTACCAAAATATGCATGATCATTAGCGCTGTGATAGATGTATCCACTCATTAGTGAAACATGTATTGACCTTTCTGTGTTTAGAAGCCGGACAAGGCCATGAAATCCCACATCTGGCCTTGTTTGGGGGTGTTGGATCAAAGTCAGCTCCCTTGGCTCCTCCTTGAGCCCTGGGCAGGCTTAGGAGGAAGCCAAGAGGAGGATGAAAGCAGATGTTCCCGCACTGGAAGTGCTGTCAGTTTGTTTCTCCAGCACTGTCAAAGCTGGGCCCTCTCCCAGCGGGGTTGGAGCCTCAGCTGTGGCTGGAGGCAGCTGCAGGAATTCCCAGTGTCCGGGAGTGGCTCTCCAGTCCCTGGCTGGGACAGCTTCCCCCAGGTGATGGGTGGCTCTGGGTGATGGTAAAGTCTGAGGGGAACTGGGGCTGGATCTTGGTTAATCACTGCAGGCAATCTTTGGCACTGATGACTGGGGGCATTGCTGAGCTGCTCCTGCTGTGATTCTTTGCTGCTTTGAGCTGTAGCGAATGACAGGGATTCCTTCAGTTGGTGTCTGTGTCTTTGGTTCTGGCCCTGCCCACTGGTACAACAAAATTGGTGTAGTCTGGCCGGATCACACCAAAATGTCACTTTTTAAATGTAAATGTAAGGAATCAGTCCTGTCTGAAATCCTGGATGGGAAGAGCTTCCCTGGAGTTCGCTGGCTCTGGAGTGGGCTGAGGTCGGAGCACCGTGAGAGCAGTGGGGCAGTCGGTTAAAAGGAGCTGAAGCGCTGGATGTCTTAAAATGCATCCAAAAATTGGATGTGGAAAAAGGAAAAGAGCTTGTGGGTTTGGGAAGAGGAGGATGGATTTTGTTAACAGCATATTGGAAACAGCACCAACAGAAGGAACAATTGTTGTTGGAACGCTCCCACATGGAGCAATAGAAGAAGTTTTTAATCTTGAGCTCAAATGTCTTTGTGCAAGTTAACTAGTAATAATATCATATTATATATATAAAATAATATTTATATTGTATAGATAATAAATAATAATGTGAAATAGTGCTGACAATACAAATTCTTTAGCTATGGCTGCTCAGGGATGTCACACTAAATACCCTCAAGAAAATGATTGGCCAGGACCCAAAGGTCACTGGTAAATTTTGTGAGATTGCACACAATGCATAAAGGAGGAAGGGATGGAATTGGCTGTTTGTTCCGGTTTGGCCAAATTTAGAAATATACCTCTGAGAGAATGTACAAACCCCTTCCCCCCGCCAGGTTCGGGAAAAAATAAATTTTCCTCGAAGGAAAGTGAAGGAGATAAAACTATTTATTTACCAAACACACGGGAAAAGGAAAATAAGGCTAAATAATAGAATGTTTTGCTGTGGAGGAAAAACCTGGGAAAGTGTTAGAGTCCTCCCTTTGGTCTCCTCGGAGCTGGGGCTTGGGCCAGGGCCAGGCCCTCTGTGCCTGATGGAAAGTCCTCCCGATGTGCTCTGAGGTTGAAAGCAGTCCAGTAGAAAAGGGAGAAAATCCGGAATTCCAGAGAAGGAAAAGCAAAATCCAACTCTCAGTTTCTCTCCGGAGAACAAGAAACTGAAAAACAACTGGCCAAAAGCTGACTGGAAAGCAGCAAGCCGGGTGCTTCCTTGCTCCCCTGCCGCAGCTGGGGGGGGGGAAAGTCACTATCTGTACTTGACCTTGAACAAGCTGCAAACTGCTTTGAAAAAGTTTTGCTCAGTTTTTCCTTCCCCCTCTGAGGCTCAGTTTAGAGGCACAGAAAAGCACAAAAATTAATTTCTGGGCATAAGCAGCAATATGGGATACACATCATAAGGTCACCCCAAGACATTCCACCCCTTATCTCATATTGTTGACTCAATGCCCAAACTAATATATTCTAATTCTACACACACATCAATACATATACATATATATATATATATATATATACAGCTATGTACGAACAGTGACAATGACCCTCAGCAAGCAGGGGTACACAGGCATTTCACACTACAGGTGGTTTTCACCCAACAATCAGATCTCCCTGCGGTACACAATGTGTTGTTCCATCTTTCTGCATTACCCACCATGTGCAACCAGGTCCCTGAGCAAAGACAACCCCACAGATGGGTTTGTCTGTACTCGAGGCAGAATTTATCCACAGAGTCTTTCCTAACAGACCTCTGACATGCACTACTGGGGCCTTATCTCCATCTGTTGTATGCAGGGATTCAGATTGGGCTGGACCCACTCTACTGGTGGAACCTCGGGTGTTAACTAACCAGGTGGCCTTTGCTAGATTCTGTTCCCAATTTTTGAAAGTTCCCCCACCCAGTGCCTTCAAAGTGGTTTTCAACAATCCATGGCACCGTTCCACTTTGCCTGCAGCTGGTGCGTGGTAAGGGATATGGTACACCCACTCAATGCCATGTTCTCTAGCCCAGGTGTTGATAAGGCTGTTCTTAAAATGAGTCCCATTGTCAGACTCGATTCTCTCAGGGGTGCCATGCCTCCAAAGGACTTGCTTTTCAAGGCCCAGGATGGTGTTCCGGGCAGTAGCGTGAGGCACAGGGTAGGTCTCCAGCCATCCAGTGGTGGCTTCTACCATTGTGAGCACACAGCGCTTGCCTTGGCGGGTTTGAGGCAGTGTGATGTAATCAATCTGCCAGGCCTCCCCATACTTGTATTTGGACCATCGCCCACCGTACCACAGGGGCTTCACCCGCTTGGCCTGCTTGATCGCAGCGCATGTCTCACAATCGTGGATCACCTGGGAGATACTGTCCATGGTCAGATCCACCCCTCGATCTCGTGCCCACTTATAGGTGGCATCTCTGCCCTGATGGCCTGAGGCATCATGGGCCCATCGAGCTAGGAACAACTCTCCCTTGTGTTTCCAGTCCAAGTCTATCTGTGACACTTCTATCTTTGCAGCCTGATCTACCTGCTTGTTGTTTTGGTGTTCTTCATTAGCCCTACTCTTGGGGACATGGGCATCTACATGGCGGACTTTCACAACCAGCTTTCTTACTCGGGCAGCGATGTTTTTCCACTCTTCAGCAGCCCAGATTGGTTTTCCCCTGCGCTGCCAATTCGCTTTTTCCCACTTTTCTAACCATCCCCACAGAGCATTGGCTACCATCCATGAATCAGTGTAGAGGTAGAGCTTTGGCCACTTCTCTCTTTCAGCAATGTCCAGGGCTAGTTGAACAGCTTTGAGTTCAGCGAGTTGGCTTGATCCACCTTCTCCTTCAGTAGCTTCTGCAACCCGTCGTGTGGGACTCCATACGGCCGCTTTCCACTTTCGTTTCATCCCTATGATGTGACAAGCACCGTCGGTGAAAAGAGCGTAGCGTGTGTCTTCTGATGGCAGTTGGTTGTACGGTGGAGCCTCTTCAGCACGTATCACTTGTTCTTCTTCATCAGTGAGACCAAAGTTTTCACCTTCAGGCCAGTTTGTAATTATTTCCAAAATCCCAGGGCAATTCAGTTTTCCGATATGGGCGCGCTGTGTGATGAGAGCAATCCATTTGCTCCATGTGGCATTGGTGGCGTGGTGGGTAGAGGGAACCTCTGCTTTGAACATCCACCCCAGCACTGGTAGTCGGGGTGCCAGGAGGAGCTGTGCCTCTGTGCCAATTACCTCAGAGGCGGCTTGGATTCCTTCATGGGCTGCCAAGATTTCCTTCTCTGTTGGGGTGTAGTTGGCTTCAGATCCTCTGTAGCTTCGGCTCCAAAATCCCAGTGGTCGACCTCGAGTCTCACCAGACATCTTCTGCCAAAGGCTCCAGGACAGGCCATGGCTCCCGGCGGCAGAGTAGAGCACGTTCTTCACTCTGGTCCTGTCCTGACTGGGCCAAGGGCTACGGCGTGAGCAATTTCCTGCTTGATCTGGGCAAAAGCTTGTTGCTGTTCAGGGCCCCAATGGAAATCGTTCTTCTTGTGGGTAACCAGGTAAAGAGGACTCACAATCTGGCTGTACTCAGGAATATGCATCCTCCAAAAGCCTATGGCACCTAGGAAAGCTTGTGTTTCCTTCTTGTTGGTTGGTGGAGACATTGCTGTGATCTTATTGATGACCTCAGTGGGAATCTGACGCCATCCATCTTGCCATTTCACTCCCAGGAACTGGATCTCTCGGGCAGGTCCCTTGACTTTGCTCTTCTTAATGGCAAAACCAGCTTCCAGGAGAATCCGGATAACTTTCTCTCCTTTCTCAAATACCTCTGTTGCCGTGTTCCCCCACACAATGATGTCATCAATGTACTGCAAATGTTCTGGGGCCTCACCCTTTTCTAGTGCAGTCTGGATCAGTCCATGGCAGATGGTGGGACTGTGCTTCCACCCCTGGGGCAGTCGGTTCCAGGTGTACTGCACACCCCTCCAGGTGAAAGCAAACTGGGGCCTGCACTCTGCTGCCAGAGGAATGGAGAAAAATGCATTGGCAATGTCAATAGTGGCGTACCACTTCGCTGCTTTGGACTCCAACTCGTACTGGAGCTCCAACATGTCCGGCACGGCAGCGCTCAGTGGTGGAGTCACTTCATTCAGGGCACGATAGTGCACAGTCAATCTCCATTCTCCTTCCGATTTGCGCACAGGCCAAATGGGGCTGTTGAAGGGTGAGTGGGTCTTGCTGACCACCCCTTGGCTCTCCAGCTCACGGATCATCTTGTGGATGGGAATCACAGCATCTCGAGTTGTCCGGTACTGCCGGCGATGCACTGTCGAGGTAGCAATTGGTACTCTTTGTTCTTCCACCTTCAGAAGGCCGACTGCAGACGGGTTCTCTGATAGCCCAGGCAAAGTGTCCAATTGCTTAATGCCCTCTGTCTCCACAGCAGCTATTCCAAAAGCCCGCCTGAGTCCCTTTGGGTCTCTAAAATACCTGTTCCAGAGGAAGTCTATGCCCAAAATGCACGGGGCCTCTGGGCCAGTCACAATGAGATGTCTCTTCCACTCATTTCCAGTCAGGTTCACCTCAGCTTCCACCAAGGTCAAATCTTGTGATCCACCTGTTCCACCAGAAATAGAAACAGATTCTACCCCCACATGCTGCGATGGAATTATTGTACACTGCGCACCAGTGTCAACCAAGGCATCATATCTTTGTGGTTCTGATGTACCAGGCCAACGAATCCACATAGTCCAAAAAACACGGTTTTCCCTGACCTCTACCTGGCTAGAGGCAGGGCCCCTCTATGCCTGGTTATCCTTCTTTCCCTGGGCCTGTATCTTAGAGGTTCCTTCATGGGAATTGGACATGCCATCGTCTTTTCCATCATTTCCGGCAGTTTGGCTACAGGCAACTGGAGCTACTTCCTTTTTGGTAGATCCTCCTCCTTTCTGAGACTTGCGCTCCTTCAATTCACTCACTCGTGCTGCCAGAGCAGAAGTGGGTTGTCCACCCCACTTCCTCATGTTTTCCCCACTGTCACACAGGAAATTCCACAGCTCACTTCGTGGGATGTACCTTCTCTCTGGGGAACGTCCACGGAGAAGGCACTCTTTAATCTCCTGGTGATTCCTTTCCATCTTATCTTCCATTTTCCGCATACGTGTTTCCACAGCTGCAATTCTTACATGTGTTGGGCCATGCACAGAGTCTGCATATGCTCGGAGCTTCACTGCCATATCCCGCACGGTCTCATTCGCACCGTAGTCCGGTTTCATTATTGCTAAAGCAGAAGCGTATTCTGGTGGCCCAAGATGTATGAGTTTTCGCCACATGTATGGAATAACTCTGGCCCGGTCTGGACTCCTCAATCCTGGGTCATTTGCGAAGATAACCTCTACCACCCCTAGTTCTCTCAGGCGCTGGATCCCTTGTTCTATGGTCTTCCACGGGGTTTGCTGCATGTAGAGATCATCTCCACACATATATCTTTCAGCTACGCCTGTCAAAACCCGCCTCCAAAGACTGGTAGAGTCAGCCTCCCTTATCATCACTTGGTCGATCACTGGATCATGTGACAGGGATCCCAAATGCCTCACTTCAGCACCGTCCAGCATCACATCATCACCTGCCGCATCCCAAATACGGACCATCCAACTTATTATGGATTCATCAGACCGTCGGGTGTAATCCTTTCTTAGGCTGTGAAGGTCCTTTATGGACGTGGACTCAGTAATGGTTTCTGTGCCTGAGTCCGTTGGTGGTTTTGAGGTTCCTTCCCCTGCATCTTTTGAGGTTCCTTCCCCTGCATTATCCTCATCTTTCACTGGATGATCAGTTTTGGTTGTGTGCTTTTTCCTTGTGACAGGAGCCACTGTCAGTGGCTTAGACTCTCCATCTGGTTTGGGCTTGCTGTCTGGTTTATCTGCAGCCTGAGTGACTGGGGTATCTGCAGGCTTTGCTGATTGATCTTCCTGCCTCTCTACCATTACCTGCTGCAGTGTGCGATAGGCATATGCCAAAGCCCAACATATTGCAAGGAGCTTGTTCTCATTGGAATTGTCATTGTATTTCTCTTTCAGATATTTTGCCACCTCAGCTGGTTTCTGAACTTGTTCAGGGGGAAACTTGCAAACCATTGAGTCAGAGAATTTCTTCAAGATTTGGCCCATATCCTCCCATTCCCCACACCACTCAGGATGTTCCACCTCTGGGTCAGGTGTCTCATCAGTCACCCTGGAAATCTGAGCTCTTATTCTAGACAAGCTGCGAGACATACAGAGCACATAGAGGAAGCTTACCAGATTAAATACCAGGAGGGTGGTCTCTTTAACATCCAGGGGAAACTGAACATTCTCAAAAGATGACCTATCAAATTTAAAGGGAAGGGAAACCCCATCTCCTCCTCCTCTAACAATCTGGGTGCAATTACTAATAAATTCCCAAAACAGGCTACGGAAGCTAGGACTGGGGTTAGGAAGGAGAAACCACTTATCATACACACTTCGAACAGCTGCCTGTACCTCTGTCAACTTCTTATAAATCATTATCACCGAGCACAAGAAGATAGAAATCCTGATTCGTCTCCCTGCTCTGTAAAATTTACATATCAGGGACAAGATTGGAGCAAGTTGTGGATAGGCAAACAACCCTAGGGACCAAAAAAAAATCAGTACCTCAATGAAGCCTAAGGACCAGAAAGACATGAGTACATCAAGGCAGAGAGACATTATGAACTCAACCAACATGGTGATTACTTTACTCCAACACAGAATAAGTAAATACAAACCAAAATGTAATTAGCACAGGGTTGTTTTTTTTTTCACTTTCCTTCGAGCCACGCAGTTGGGCGCCACTAAATTTGTTCCGGTTTGGCCAAATTTAGAAATATACCTCTGAGAGAAGGTACAAACCCCTTCCCCCCGCCAGGTTCGGGAAAAAATAAATTTTCCTCGAAGGAAAGTGAAGGAGATAAAACTATTTATTTACCAAACACACGGGAAAAGGAAAATAAGGCTAAATAATAGAATGTTTTGCTGTGGAGGAAAAACCTGGGAAAGTGTTAGAGTCCTCCCTTTGGTCTCCTCGGAGCTGGGGCTTGGGCCAGGGCCAGGCCCTCTGTGCCCGATGGAAAGTCCTCCCGATGTGCTCTGAGGTTGAAAGCAGTCCAGTAGAAAAGGGAGAAAATCCGGAATTCCAGAGAAGGAAAAGCAAAATCCAACTCTCAGTTTCTCTCCGGAGAACAAGAAACTGAAAAACAACTGGCCAAAAGCTGACTGGAAAGCAGCAAGCCGGGTGCTTCCTTGCTCCCCTGCCGCAGCTGCGGGGGGGAAAGTCACTATCTCTACTTGACCTTGAACAAGCCGCAAACTGCTTTGAAAAAGTTTTGCTCAGTTTTTCCTTCCCCCTCTGAGGCTCAGTTTAGAGGCACAGAAAAGCACAAAAATTAATTTCTGGGCATAAGCAGCAATATGGGATACACATCATAAGGTCACCCCAAGACTGTGATCTGGAATGCTTTGTCTGTTCCTGTGAAAAAGACAGTGATGAAGACTGCTGGGTTTTTCATATCCCAGACTATCCACAAGCTGCAGGAATTGGTTGAGCAGATGAAGGGGTTGTTAAAAGAGCAGCTGAAAAAATGAGGAGCTGGGAACCCGTCCTGATGGAGAACCCATCTCCCAGATGTGCTCCATAGCCTTAACAATGGTCCTGCTGGGGAAATGGAAACCCCTGGGTGTGCCCGGCTGCACCCAGTCTGCAAATCCACCCATGGACAGGGGGACTTGGACTTCCTGGGAAATCGTTCTGGGTGCGATGGGCCCTGACACCCCAGAGGCTGCAGGGCTGGGCCTTCCTGCATCAGGATTAATTGGGATAAATCAGAAGCAAGTGAGAGTTATCAATGCAGGAATAGGAATTCAGATTCCTCCAGGACACTTTGGTTTGATAAGTGCTCACTGGAGCTTGGCCCTGCAAAGTGTTCATGTCATGGGAGGAGGAATTGATGCAGATTATCAAGGAGAAATCAAAGTAATTCTGTTAAATGATAATGAACAAGATTGGATTATTTAACTCCATGACAGGCCAGCACAATTATTGATATTGCAGTTTTATAAACAATTGTGCAAAAAGGAGATCCACCTCAAATGACCACGGTTGGTGGAGATAAAGGGTTTGGATCCAGCAGTCCTAATAATGGAGCCAGAGTGTGGGTCCAGAGGCTCAATGGCCCTCCCGAGGCAGCTGAAGGAACAGCTCCGGGGAAAGACAGCACTGTTTGAATCCTGCAGCCTGGGCAGAACGATGGGAATGTGTCCCTGCAGCCAAGTGTTCTGTGTGAGAACAAGGAGATGTTACAGGATATTGTTTTACAGATCCTGCCAGACCCAATCTCCCTGTTTGCCCCCACGGCCCCTGTGGAAAATGCTCTGATCCACGGGGCTCCGTGTGAAGGCTGATGTGACTCTGAGTGACTTCCACACGGATTCCAGCCAGGAGCCTGGGTGCCCCTCAGGGACTGGGACCCGGCACCTCTCCAGCCGAAGGGGAAAGGACCCCACCAAGCCTTGTTACCCCCGACACCGCGGTAAAGCTGAACAGCAAAGGACCTTGGGGGCATTATTCTGCAATTAAAACGGTGCCAGCTCCATGGACAATGGAATTATTGTTCCTAACCCGAATGAGACTGAGGAAAAAGAGTGATGCCTCCCTTTAGGGTGCTTCAGCAACAACTGCAAGGAAGAGTTTGATGCTGAGAACATTTTCCACCCAAAGAGTGCCTTGGATTTCAGAAAGCCAAAGATTCTGGTTCACCCTGTGCCCCACATGCGCTGCCTCGTCCTGTGGAGTTCACATTAACGAGCTAAATCGATTATTAGAAGAAGCAGCAAATGATACTGTTAAAATATCCAACAGCACATCCTGTGAGCTCCAACAAACACAAACGGGGGCTCTGCAGACCCGCATGGCCTTGCATTATCTGCTTGCTGGCCAAGGAGGAGCCTGGGCTATTCTAGGACAGGAATGCTGCACTGTTATCAGTGATGGGTTTGAAGTCCAACAGTCAGGAATCACCTCGATGGAAAGAGCAGTAGAAGAGTGGCAGAAAGAAGAAAATTCTCCTTGCTGGGATTGGCTTCGTGGCTGCCAAACTGGAGGCTGCTGCGAAATGCATTTGTGGCAGTCACTGTCATCACTGCAGTGTGAGCACTTGGTGTGTTATGATTCCATGTTAGAGCTGTTGTGACACTTTGTGCTGGGAAATGGAGCACTGAGATTTGTCCAAAAAGAGACACAGACACAGTCTCACGAAGAAAGGGGGATTTGATAACTAACAGAGAATAGCAACTAATGAGGCATGTTTTAAAAGGAATGTGAATTATAGCTCTGAGTGATGACCTTGAGCAGCACTTAATTGGAGAACAAGAGGTGATGCCTTTATGCCTAATAGCTAAATCTAAGACTCCATTATTAGAAGAATTGTTATGAAGGTTGCAGTTCATCTCTAGGTCAAAGCACTGAGTGAAGTTCCAAGGCCTGAAGACCAGGCCTGACTGAGGCCTGAACAACAGGCCCTGGGCCAAAGCTGACCTCCTGATGAAACTTCCAACCAAATGTTATATTTGTATCCCACTCATTAACTCATTAAAGTACAAAGTACTATTAACAATATGTTCTATGTACCTGTGTGTAGGTTACGGGCGGGTTCGGTCGGGACGGAGACGGATGGAGAGATCTCTATAGGCAGGTCTTGGGACACAGTCGGTTTATTGTAAAGGGCGTGGGTATTGGGGCACTGCTCAGAGCTGCTAGACTCAGCTCTGAGCAGGCCCAAGAGAGTAAGCAGGTGAGAGAGAGAGAGAGGGTGTAAGAGCAAGAGTGGAAGTAAGAGTAGAAGTGGAAGAGAGGAATAGAGAATGTCTGAAGTCCTGGTTACAATACAATAAATCATCTTCTGTACTGAATATTCTAATTGTCAGTAACCAATCTAATACAAGATACAAATCCTATAGCATTTACATACAGCCTATAAGAGTTCTTATATTACCATAAAGTGTTACATCTTAACTTCTAAAAACTACTCTTTGGACCCCTTCTGCTGAGCTAGTAGGGTCTGCTCTGACCCTTGGACCTGTTTGCAAGCAGAGGGTATTGTTCCATCAAGAGGGGATTATCTTCAGTGGCCATACCATTGTTTTCTAGTTGTTCAGTAACTAAGACCTGGTATTTCAAAAGTGGCTTTCATTTCGATGTTGCCTGTAGTTTTCATATTCCCAAAATCTTTTGTCAGGCAATCATATTTCCAAGGTTTTCCTGTTCCATCTTCCCCAACAAATGAATCCCCCTTTTCGATGGACAATTAAGATATTAGACATAGTCCTACTCGTTACTTTTTGCACACACTGAAGTATACAAGGTACTGCTACTAAAACTATAATTATTACTACTAGAATAATCAAGCCTATTTTACAGAGTTCCCTTAGCCAAGGTGCAAAGCTCCAACCATCAAACAAACTGTCTAGCCAAGACGGGTTATCTGTTGTAATTTGGTTAGCTAGGTCCCTTAGGTTTTGTAACTGTTTGTGAATGGAAACAGAATGATCGGATAAGTTCATACAGCATAATCCTTCAAAATCTTCACAGCCATGTCCATGTGCTAATAAAAGATAATCAATGGCAGCTCTATTTTGTAAAGTGGCATGTCTGACTGCCTCTTCATCGGTTAACAAATCACTGATCATAGTAGAGGTGGCATTTACCTCCTTGCTGAGCCAACATCCCAACTTGTTTAACTGTTTTAGTGCAATTGAGGAACTTAACTGAGGAAGAAAAATGCTCGCAACAATTGATTTTTCAGAGTTCCAAGGGTGAAAGTCACTATCACAGTCGCTCTCATACTGATGTCCCCAGGAAGATCTAATCTTTCTGTTTTTCTTTTTGATTACTTCTTTGACACTGGGAGCAATAATTGTAAGTTGTCCCAGAGCACAAGGGCCACCATCTATTTTTGAAGGTATACCTTGCCAGGCTCTGTCTCCACAGATGAGCCAAATTCCTCTAGGGAATCGAATAGGAAGTTTGTTGAAACGATCTGCATGAGGTTCATCATATATAAGAAGCTTAGCTTGGTTGCACCAAGAAGTTACATTGCTATAAGCTGGGTGATATGGGGTAACGTTTAAATGAGGACCGTTTTCTCCTAGAAAGTGAAAGAAATAGCAGGTATCCATAGTTAATGAGCCTAGGATTTCTAGCTCTTGAAGGTCAGATTTATCAATTTTAGAATTATCAATATAAGTTTGGTGTTTATGGCTGGTAGTTGGAGAAATGTGATCATCATATGGCCAATATTTATCAAAACCTTCTGGTAGAGGTATTCCAACTAAACAGGTTGAAAAAGGTTTGTCAGGGCTTGTGTCAGATAGACAGATGGTATCGGAGCCTGCAGATTTGGCTAAAGCAACCCAAACATTTGTCTTTGGTTGATTTACAGGTAAAGCTTCACTACAAAAACAAAAACATAAGAATAAAAGCAACATGCACGCGCGCAAATGAGAAAACTCCATTATTTTCTTGAGCTGTTTTTGGCAGATCGCTTTCTTCTGGTGATTCTGCGCGCTTCAGGTTTGGGTGCTTGCTTCCTGGCTTCCACTTGCAGGGTCACTGGCTGGTGTGGAGGCGTCGGCAGGTTTTGATGTGTGGTATGGCTTCACGTTTTTTGCTGGAACCCACTTGAGCTCTCCACCTGTGGAAACACATGCAAACCCCTTCCCCCATGTTATAAGATTGTATGGTCCTTCTATTTTTCCTGATTCCAGATTCTTGATTAAAACTAGGGGGTGCTCTTTCAGTTTTGCTTTTTTGTTGTTTAAGAAGTGTCTATAGATGGGGGGGTCAGGCTCTTCTGCAGAGCTATTCAAAAAATTATAAACATACAAAGCCTTATTCAACCTCCTTTGAGGTGTATCCTGGGCTTCTCCCCCTTTCTGTTGATCTAAAATGCGTTTTAGAGTTTGATGTGTTCTTTCTATTATTCCTTGACTTGTGGGGGAGTAGGGAATGCCAAATGTATGGCGGACACCCCAGTCATTTAAGAATGCAGCCAATTCTTGTGAAACATACGAAGGACCGTTATCAGTTTTAATTTCTTGTGGGATACCCAAATAGGAAAAAGCTTGTGAAAAATGATGGCAAACATGCTTAGCTGTCTCTCCTGTATGCACAGAAGCGAAGACTGCATTTGAGAATGTATCGACAGAGACATGGATATTTTTAAGTTTTCCAAAAGAGGGGTACTTAGTGACATCTATTTGCCATTTCTGTAAGCTCTCCAACCCCCGTGGGTTGGTGGCTCCTGAGGAGGGGATAGGTTGAACAAGCTGGCAGTTTGGGCATGCTCGTACAATATTTTGAGCTTGCTCTAGGGTAATGTGAAAATCTCGTTTGATTGCCTGTGCATTTTGGTGAAAGAACGCATGACTTAATTTGGCTTGTTCAATAGTGTTAGGCAAGGTAGTTGCAGCAAACACCGAGGTAGGATTTTCGATGTCTGCTGCAACTTCTCCATCAGATGCTGCTGATGCCAATGCATCAGCTCGTGCGTTTCCTTCTGCCATAAATCCTGGAAGACCAGAATGAGCTCTAATGTGGCAAACGAAATAAGGGTTAGTTCTGTGTGATAAAATTTGGTAGAGACAGGTGAGCCAAAGACATAATTTGTCGTTGTTCACATCCTTTAAAACTGATCCTTCAATCCTCTTAATAATACCAGCAACATATGCTGAGTCAGTGATTAGGTTGAAAGGTTCTGGAAAGAGCTGAAAAGCTCTTACAACAGCCGCCAATTCAACAATTTGAGGAGAACCTTCAACTTTTTGAACATCTTGCTCCCAGACTTGAGTATCTTTATTTTGCCATATGACCACAGAATTGTGTGTCCGCCCTGACCCATCAGTGAAGATAGTGACCGCATCTAGAGGCTCTTCACTGATTAGGGGTTTTTCTTTGTAGCACAATTTAGCTTTGATTAATCCGTGTGCTGGGTAATGAATAGAGCAAACGCCTGGAAAATCGAGCAAGGCATACATCAAGTCTTCTGATTTTTGCATTGCCCAATCGAAATAAGATTTAATCATGGGCAAATAAATAATTGCAAATTCGCAACCTGCTATTGAAAGAAGCCTTGCTCTGCCTTTGATGATGATTTGAGACATCATTTCTAAAGGTGTGAGGATTGTCTTTGGCGACCTGTAAGGGAGAAAAAACCCATTCAATTATCAACAGCGGTTCTATTTGAGAGGCATCCCATTGAAAAATGAGGCCGTATAGTCTCAACTTTTCTCCTAAAACTGCAAGGAAAAAGGGTTTGTTAGGAATACAGCGATGTGCCTGCCTGTTTTGTAGAGCATCAGTAATTTTTTCCAGGGCCTTGCAGGCTTCAGGAGTGAGAGATTTAGGGGATCTAATGTCACTGTCTCCTCTCAATAAATTGAAGAGTGGAGCAAGTTCATCATTAGTGATTCCTAGCACAGGCCTGACCCAATTGATTTCTCCTAAGAGCCGATGCAAGTCCTGCAAGGTACGAACATCAGTTCGAATTTGTATTTTTTGAGGTGTAATAGACTGTTCTGTTAGTTTCCATCCTAGATATTTCCAGGGAGCAGTCTCTTGTATTTTTGATTCAGAGATCACCAGCCCAGCCTTTCTGATTTCAGCAACAACACTGTTACGAGTTTCTTCCATTTGTTTTTGTGTTGACGCTGCGATGAGCAAATCATCCATGTAGTGGAGAATAACTGATTGAGGGAATTGCTCACGGACTGGGGACAAAGTACGGGCTACAAAATGTTGGCAAATAGTCGGTGAGTTCTTCATGCCTTGAGGCAAGACTAGCCAATGATACCTTTGAAGCGGCTCTTGCAGGTTTGTACTTGGAATGGAAAAGGCAAAACGAGGAGCATCGTCTGGATGCAGTGGGATGTTGAAGAAACAGTCTTTTAGATCGATAATTACAAGCGGCCAATTTCTTGGGATCATGGAAAGGTTGGGCAGGCCAGGTTGGAGAGGGCCCATGTCTTCAATTACTGCATTGATTTTTCTGAGATCATGTAGCAATCGCCACGTGTCAGAAGTTTTCTTATGGATTACAAACACAGGTGAGTTCCAGGGACTGTTAGTAGGTTTAATGTGGCCTTTTTGCAGTTGTTCAGCCACTAGTTTTTTGAGGGCACTCAGCTTATGATCTGGCAGGGACCACTGGTCGACCCAGAGAGGGGTGTCAGTTTTCCAGGTCAGTTTTAAAGTACTGAGTGCTTTAGTGGCCCCTATGAAAAATCCAGTTCAATTTTGGCTCCCCATTCAGAGAGCAAATCTCTTCCCCACACTGTGATGGGTTTTTGCACTACATAGGGACGGATCAATGCCTTTTTCCCTTGTGGTCCTGTAATACTGATGACAGATTCGCTCCGCAGGCATGGAGTGACACCTCCAATGCCTGTGAGAGCGCCTGGGGGGGTTATTAATTTCCAATCTGTCGGCCAATGATAATAAGAGATAACAGAAACATCTGCCCCCGTATCAATCATCCCCTTGATGTTAACTTGAATCCCACCATTTGACAATTCACAGGTTAACATTGGTCGTTGTTGACTTATGTGTTGAACCCATAGAACCTCAGGACTTTCAGGAGCAACTGAGAAACGGCGCGGTGGTATTTGTTCCGCAGTTCCCATGGGCAGTGCTATGGCAATGGCTATAGGGGTTCTAGGTGGGATATACAATGGGGGATGGCAGGCATTTGCTAGCACTAGCAGTTCTTCATTGCAGCTAGCAGATATTACACAAGGCAAAACTAGCAGTCCCAGGATGTTATTTCTCTCTTTACCAACAACCAAAAAGTCTTGTCTAGTTTGTGAAGCACCTGTAATTCTTGTTGAAATATAGTCATAACCATTATCCTTTAAAAAGGCTGTTGGCTTGGAGGTTGCCAAGGTGCACCGGGACCCTGGGGGTAGCAGGCCTGGGTCATTACTTGGGATTGCGCTGATGGTGAAGCGAAGTGGTTCTGAGTCGGGGTATTCATAAATTTTACCTTGGGTGTTTGGGGTGCCACTACTTGTTTCGTCACGCGATGGCATTGCGCGCTCGTATTGGAGTTTTTTGGACTGTGTTTTCCACTTGTATCTTGTCTGGATCGACACTGCCAGGCAAAATGCTTTCCCTTCTTGCAGATAGGGCAGCGATCTGGTGCTTGTGCACCCTTTTTGAGTTCTGGGCAGTTCTTCATGATATGGCCGGGTTTTTTACAGAAATAGCAAGGTCCTGAAGTTACAGCAGCTTGCATAACAGTCATGGTGTTGCCTTGTTGCTGGAGGTTTAGATGCAAGGCAGCCAGGATTTCAGTAAGTTTTTGGTCTCGTGCTTCTGCTTGTGCTGCCTGTGCAGCTGTTTGTACTGTTTGAGCTGTCAGAGCCCTCTCAATTTTTTCTCCTAGAGCTTTTCCAAGTTCATTTGCTTGTATAGTTGCCACCTGCTGTGGACCTCCTATTTTGTTACAGGCATCAATCATCTCAGGCACTGTGGGTCTTTCTTTTCCCAAAGTTTTGATAACTTTTTTACATTCCGCATTGGCATTATTTTCAATAATGTCCCGTATCATTATTGGGCGAGCTATGTCGTCGTTGCATTGCCGTTCTGCTGCTTGGATGACCCGGTCCACAAATGTGGTGAATGGTTCAGACAACTCTTGGCTAATGAGATTATAGGCTTTCTCAAAACTTCCTGCAGGCTGAATTTGCAAGAAGGCTTTGCGAGCCATCTTTTTGATGTCATCTAATGCTGTTTTGGGTAAATTTATTTGATTGTCATTTTGATCATCAGGATGGTCACCAGTCAGCTTAGATATGACAAGGGTACGAAGGTCTGCGTCAGTACTTTAAGTGGCTAGTACCCCTGCAAGCAGTCTCTTCCATTTGAGTTCCCATAGCATATATTGTGAGTCTGTGAGAATTATACTAGCAAGATTTTTACAGTCATTTGGTATAAGTGTATGTCCTTCTAGGGTACTTTTCAGCAGTTGCTTAAAGTATGGAGAGCAGATACCACTGTCGTTTATTGCTTTCCGCAATTCTTTAATCTCATGGTGTGGGATAGCTTGCCATGTTCTGGGACCACCAGCTTGCTGGCTGAATAGTACAGGCATAGCTAAAGGATTTAGATTTTCCTCTTTGCAAATTTGGCGTCTGATTTCATGCCAGTCTGTAAATTGAAAATTATTGAAACATTTTTGGGGGTTGTCTGCTTTTGGGATTAATGCAGGCGAATCTTCAGGGTTTAGTGTCTCTTTCTGAGTTGGGAAGTCTGTCCCAAACACAGGGGGGACACCAGAGCTGTTTGGGTTGGTTCTGGGAAGCGGTGCTGTGGTTGGAGAAGTTCGAGCGGACTGATACCACTGGTCCGGGAGTTGCAGCAATTGCGCATGCGTATGTTGCAACGATTGCGCATGCGCGTGTTGCGTCATCAGGTCCGCGCGGCAGGATGTAATGGCCGCAGCCCGCGTGGCGGATGGTTCAGGCGGAGCGGGAGATGGCAGGACTGCAGAACCAGGGGCTGGGGCTGCGGTCGCGGCGTGCTGCTGCTGGAAGCTTGTAGGCTGGGCTGGGGTGGGTGGTGGCAGAGCGGCGGTGCCGGGAGGCGGAGCTGGAGCAGGGGCAGGCACGGAGGAGACTGCAGACCTCCGTGCAGGCAGCGCGGCACCGGGACCAAGTGGCTCGTGGAGCTGAGGCGCTCCCAGCGCAAGCGGTGGTGTGCCAGGATCGGGGAACGGCACAGAAACGGCGGCAGGGGCGGGAGTAGATACAGGCGTCTGTGCTGCCACGGGGCTGGGCGACCGCTCGGGGCGTGCTGTGTGCGCTTGAACGGCAGGGTGGGGGGGTAGGGTTCCTGCAGTAACAGGGGGTGCCGGAGACAGCAGCGCGGCCGTGGCCGGCGCTCTGGGCACCAGTGTTTCGGGAGCGGCAGGGGACTGTGAAGACGCAGCAGCGGCGGACGCGGATGGAACAATGGCTATCATCGGCGCCGTGTGGGGGGGGGGGGGACCTGGGGGGCTGGAAGGAGGGTCGCCGCTTGGCTTTGGGGGGGGCCGGTTATGATGGCAGCCATGGCCGTAACCGGCGCGGCTGGGGGAGGGGTAACACCCGTAGGTAGCAGGGGGGTAGGCGCTGGCCGCGCCGGGGTACCGCCGGGGGGCGGGGCCATCATGATGTCAGCAGCGGGGGGTGGGGTAGAAGTGACGGCAGCAGGGGGGGGTGGAGCCGCGGTGACGGAACCGGGGGGGGGGCACGGGGGGGCAGGGGCAAGGGGCGGGGCCGCGGAGACGCTGGCACTGAGGGCGGGGGCCGCGGGGAGGAACGGGATGGCGGGAGGGGCTGTAGGGTTCGGTGGGGTGGCTGGGGCCGGGGTAACGGGCGCGGGGGCCGCGAGCGCGGGGGGCGGGGCGGCGCGCGTCAGCCGGACCGCGGGTACCGGAGCCACGGGGTCCGGCGGAGGGGCGGGGGCCATGCTCCGCTGCGGGCTCGCGACGGCAAGGGGCGGACTCGCAGCCGGAGCCGGGCCCGGCAGGGTGACTGCTGCCGGCGGCGCCACCGCAGCAAACAGCTCTACCAGCGCTCTGCAAGCTGGGAGCAGCTGTGCAGCGGCCATATCCCGGTACGAAATATTATTAAAGAGTTTAACTCCAACTGTGTCCCAAAAGTCTCTTGTAAAGACGGCTGAACGGTCAGCATTTGGGAAGTTCAGTCGGGTCCATTCTAGAAGATTTTTTAGCTCATGTTTAGGCAACTGACTTGGACCAGAACTTATAAGTAAATGCTTAAGTTGCTTATAGAGATCTCTGTCATGGGCAGAGTGGGTTTGTCCCATTTTTTAGACCAGTATGATACTCACTTAGGTGATGTCGCAGGAGCAGCGTCCTTAGTCAGATGTCTGTCGTGGGGAGATGGCCAGTCACTCCACTCAGCACTCAGGACGCCGCTTTTCGGTCCTTTCCCAGAGCTCCGGTTTCAGGCGTCGCTTGGCAACGGCTTTCCGTGCTCAGGACCTCACAGGTGGGTCCGCACTGCGAGCTCCAGTGCAGGCGGTGCTGAGCACTACTCGCCTGTGCTCGGGGCGTGCGGCAGATTTCCCTCCGCAGAGCTCCAGTCAGCACTGCTTAGCAGCGTGTCCGTGCTCGAGGGGTGATACGGCAGACCTCCTCTAAGAGCTCCAGGGGGCCGCTGCGCAGCAGTGGCGGCCCGTGCTCGAGGACTGCCAGGCAAGTCCCTCCAAGAGCTCCAGGTAAACCCCGTGCTCGAAGGCTGCCTCAGCAGAATTACAGAGCTCCAGCTATTACGATGCGCAGCATCGGTATGCTGTGCTCATGACAAGTTCTAGGTGGCTATAACTGGTCTTTTAGTTACCGTCCATGGAGAAGAGTCCTACAGATGGAGAAAGCTGAACCGGGCGTTCAATCACGTTGTGCGCCAGACTGCAGGTGCTGGGTGTGGGTTCGGCAATCACGATGGGCGCCAGACTGTAGGTTACGGGCGGGTTCGGTCGGGACGGAGACGGATGGAGAGATCTCTATAGGCAGGTCTTGGGACACAGTCGGTTTATTGTAAAGGGCGTGGGTATTGGGGCACTGCTCAGAGCTGCTAGACTCAGCTCTGAGCAGGCCCAAGAGAGTAAGCAGGTGAGAGAGAGAGAGAGGGTGTAAGAGCAAGAGTGGAAGTAAGAGTAGAAGTGGAAGAGAGGAATAGAGAATGTCTGAAGTCCTGGTTACAATACAATAAATCATCTTCTGTACTGAATATTCTAATTGTCAGTAACCAATCTAATACAAGATACAAATCCTATAGCATTTACATACAGCCTATAAGAGTTCTTATATTACCATAAAGTGTTACATCTTAACTTCTAAAAACTACTCTTTGGACCCCTTCTGCTGAGCTAGTAGGGTCTGCTCTGACCCTTGGACCTGTTTGCAAGCAGAGGGTATTGTTCCATCAAGAGGGGATTATCTTCAGTGGCCATACCATTGTTTTCTAGTTGTTCAGTAACTAAGACCTGGTATTTCAAAAGTGGCTTTCATTTCGATGTTGCCTGTAGTTTTCATATTCCCAAAATCTTTTGTCAGGCAATCATATTTCCAAGGTTTTCCTGTTCCATCTTCCCCAACACCTGTGCATTGGTGAAACACAGATTTACCTTTCTGTATTTAGGAACCGGACAAGGACACCTCTGGCCTTGTTTGGGGCTGTATGGTCAAAGTCAGCTCCCTTGGCTCCTCCTTGAGCCCTGGGCAGGCTTAGGAGGAAGCCAAGAGGAGGATGAAAGCAGATGTTCCTGCACTGGAAGTGCTGTCAGTTTGTTTCTCCAGCACTGTCAAAGCTGGGCCCTCTCCCAGCGGGGTTGGAGCCTCAGCTGTGGCTGGAGGCACTGCAGGAATTCCCAGTGTCCGGGAGTGGCTCTCCAGTCCCTGGCTGGGACAGCTTCCCCCAGCTGATGGGTGGCTCTGGGTGATGGTAAAGTCTGAGGGGAACTGGGGCTGGACTTTGGTTAATCACTGCAGGCAATCTTTGGCACTGATGATTGGGGGCATTGCTGAGCTGCTCCTGCTGTGATTCTTTGCTAATGATTATGTGCTTTGCTGAGTTTATGCTTTTGTGACTTTTTGCAGATTTGCAACCTATAAATTACACAATTCCTTCAGTTGGTGTCTGTGTCTTTGGTGCTGACCCTGCCCACCAGCAAAACAGGGCCCTGTCCTGCCTGAGTGTTACCTGGGAAGACAAAAACCCTCACTCGGAATGTCCCCCCTTCCTCCTTGTCCCCCCACTTTATACACTGGCCATGATGTCCTGTGGTCTGGGATATGCCTGGGGTCAGTTGGGGTCACCTGTCCTGGCTGTGACCCCTGCCAAGCTCCCCCGCTCCCCCAGCCCCTCGCCAACGTGGCCGGACAAGGGGCAGGAAAGGCCTTGGCTCTGTGCAAGCTGAGCAAGAACAAAACCATCTCAGTGTGAGCAACGCTGTGCTCAGCACAGAGCCAAACACAGCCCCAGGAAAAGGCCTGGCAAGGAAATTCCCTCTGCCCCAGCCCACAGCAGCACCCCATGGCCACCCACCATCACCACGGCTCCACGGGTTCCTTTCCATGCCCCTGGCCCTGGCCACGGGACCTTGGGCTGGTGGCCACGGCAGCCGCCTGTGGCCCAGGGCTCCGTGCCCGTGTCCATGGCAGCAGTGCCCGGCCACGGGCCCTGAGTGCAGGTGACCGTGCCAATGCCCATGGCAGCGGGGCCAAGCGTTGGTGTCCGTGGCACCAAAGTGAGGAACGGGTCCCTGTGGCCGCTGCCGTGGCACCTGAGGGCATCAGCGAGTGTCACTGCAATTGTAGCTGGCACCAGCCCCGGCACCGCTCTGTCCTGAGGGCTGCCATGGCAGCCGAGGGCAGCCACAGCTCTGCGGGCAAGTGGCCACGGAGCCTGACTGCAGCAATGGGTCCTGGGGGGGTTTCCAAGGGAACTGGAACTGCTGAGGGTTGCCATGGCATCCAACCCCCTGGGATGTCACACAGCCACCCTGGGATGTCACACAGCCACTCAGTGATGTCATAATCCACTCTATGATGTCAGACCTCTGCCCTGTGATATCACAGCCTTATCTGCAATGTCACAGCTCACTCTGTGATGTCACAGCACCCATCTGTGATGTCACAGTCCTCTCTGTGATACCACACAGCTGCTCTGTGATGTCACAGCTGACTCTATAATGTCATACAGCCACCCTGTGATGTCACAGCCCACTCTGTGATGTCACACAGCCCCTTTCTGACATCACAGCTGCTCTGTGGGTCTGTGACACAGGCACAGAGGTGTTACCAAAACTTCAGTGAAACAAAACCTCCTCAGCACCAGTGCAGCACGAAGCAGCAGCATTCTTTATTGGGCCGGATGCACGAGGGGAGAGCCCCTCTCAAAGTCATGTGTGCCAAGTTCAGGAATGTTCCTGTTTGCAGACTGTGTTTCACACACACATTCCCAGATTGTCCCACAAGAAACACACACACGATCATCATTGCCCCAAAATCATTGCAGATTTCCCCCACCCCTTTGCACATCCGTTCTTCTGCCCTGGGGGTCTCTTTGGGGGTCCCTGGTGGTCGCTGACCCCAAAGCCAGCCCTGACTGCCCGGTGCACTGGTGGAAGTTGGCACACCTGGGCTGGTTGCTGCCTACAGAATCAGCCTTGTGTGGTTCCATGGCCAGTGGCTTTTGGAGAAGAAGCATTGTATGAACCCAGCAGGTGCAAACGGTTTTTCATCTGGCAAATCTCCCCCCCTTGGAGGGTTGTGAAGCTTCTCTTCCCTTCAAGCCTTCCTAAGCCTCACTCTGCTCCTTTACTCACAGCCCACGAGTTCCTCAGCTGCTTTCACAACCATGTTCTTTACACAGCTCAAAGCGTCATAAGCACAAGTAGTGCTGTGATCCCAGTTAGACTTTGCAAAAGTGAGGCCAACCATCAGTCAGGGAAAATCCAAGCCCTCTAAATATTTTATCCAACCAGTTACTGTCTAACCCTCCCCTTAATTCCCTGCTGGATGCAGCAACCGATTTTATCCTCTCTCCCTGATCATCCAATCCAGCATCCCATTTGGAATGTGCACACAACACATTGTGTTGCTGTTTCAGTTCAAGAATCCACATACTCCCTGTCCATGTAGCAGCAATAGGGCTAAAGCTTTAATCAGTCCCTTGAGAGCCTTGGTCATTAACGACAGTTCATTAATGCTTCAAGGTACTTCTGTTTTTTCTAAGGTACTTTCCTTTTTCCACACTTGAGTCTCTGAGCGGTTTGTGCACTCATGGTCTCCAATCCTCTGCTTTAATCAGTCCCTTGAGAGCTTTGTACTGACACATATGTATTGGCAGCCACTGCAGAATTCCCTGCAGCCACCCCAGCAAAGGGGGAACCTTTGGTGCCCGGCCAGGCCGTGCCATGCCCAGCTCTGGCAGCATCCCCCTGGCTCTGGACTCACCTGCACACTGGCCGTGGAGCGTGTCTTTGGAGAAGGTGCCAGAATCAAAGGCCATCATCTTCAGCTGCCGCTGGCCAGCTCCAGGAAGAGGCTGTGGTCCTTGAGCTCGTCCTTGGTGGCTCCAGCAGCAGCAGCCCCACCTGCTACAGCTTCTCCAGGGGCTCCTTCTCCTTCCCTGGGGCCACACCAGGCTCTCAGGGTTCTGCCCAGGGCCCCAGCCATCAGTGAACCACACAGGCAAAACCAGGGGGGATGGTGGCCACCAGTGCTTGCCAGAGCAGGCCTCCAGCTCAGCTGCAGCCCAAGAGCTGCGTGTTCCCTTCTGATGCTCCCTGCTCAGAGCTACAGGCAGGACAAAATAGTCTGCTTTGCTTTGCCACTGATTGCCAAGAGATGGGTGGGGCTGTTACCTGCCAGGCCCCTGGATCACACTGTGCCCGTGGGGCTCTGCCATCCTCTAGGGCACATGAACACCCTGCAGCCAAGGCTCACTGAAGAGCTCTTCCAAGGACGGCCTGGCCAAGGGCTGCATGGACAAGCACCTCTTCAGAACATCCTGGCACTCTGGGCAGAGAAAGCAGAAACCACCAGGCAGCTGCAGAAGGATCCTGCCCGCTTTGCCCCCCGTTCCCGTGCCCAGGCCATGCTGGCTGTGCCCAGAGCTGTGCCTATACTTGCCCATGCATTCTGTGCTTTGGAGGGCAGCAGGAGAGCAGGACATGTGCCACCTCCTCAGAGCTGCCAGAGCGGGATGCTCCTGAGCCCGCTGCTGCCTCCCAGCACTGCTATTCCCCCCGTGCCGCAGAGATGAGGGATCCACACAAAAGGAACCAGACCAGGAGCCGACACTTTCATTGCCTGCCAGAAATGGGTCTCATTTTGCTCTGCATTCCTTTCCTAGCAGGTGTTATCTATTAAAAACAACAGAGAAAAGGAAAGAACCAGAAGAAGTATGAGAGAGAAAAACAAAACCCAAATGTGGAGTGAAAAGTCTTCTGCAACTTTGGATTCAGAGGGAATTGATATTTTTTAAAGAGAACTCAGTTATTTACCTTTTTTTTTGTTTCATTCAGTACTTACATTGTTTTCCTTCCTTCCTTCCTTCCTTCCTTCCTTCCTTCCTTCCTTCCTTCCTTCCTTCCTTCCTTCCTTCCTTCCTTCCTTCCTTCCTTCCTTCCTTCCTTCCTTCCTTCCTTCCTTCCTTCCTTCCTTCCTTCCTTCCTTCCTTCCTTCCTTCCTTCCTTCCTTCCTTCCTTCCCCTTCCTTCCTTCCTCCTTCCTTCCTTCCTTCCTTCCTTCCTTCCTTCCTTCCTTCCTTCCTTCCTTCCTTCCTTCCTTCCCTT
>NW_022436872.1:130977-136864 GCF_009650955.1 Corvus moneduloides
CAGCTGAGTCATTGGTGTGCAGAAAAAGAAACACTGCCCTGCCTCCCAGGGTTTGCCTCTCCTTCCTTATCTCATTTAACAGCCAGCTCCTCATAGCCTGAGGGGTCGGGGGTGCACTGGGCAGCTCCTGCAAACGACCCATCATGAACAGCTCATCAGAAATGAGATAAGGGGAGTGGAATGCACAGTTTGGTCCCACCCACAGAGGGCTAAAGTGGCACCCTGCTCCTGTCAGCAGCACAGGCTGGCAGGCAGATGGCATTGTAAGGTCTTGCTCCACTTGGCTTTCAGCCCAGTAACCCACGGGCAGGGTCCCTTCCCACCCCAGTCCTTCCGGGCTTCTGGCAGGGACTCGCTTCCCTTTCCTTCCTCCCTCTGCTTCCAGCTGGGAATGTGCTGGGAAATGTCCAGCAAAGCAGCCTTTGCTGTCTGCTCTGGGAGCCCACCCAGCTGCTGGACCTTGTCCCCTGGCCCTGCACGGCTCCCGTGGGAGGCACGGCAGGACCAGCACCCTGCGAGCCTCGGCAATGCCCCTCTGGGATCCACGGCACACCCTCCAGGGATCTGGAATTCCAGTTCCCAGCAAGGAGAAGATGTTCCTGCCCTTGAAGGCAAAGCTCTCAGGAAGGAGCCAGAAGCCAAGTGCAGCAAGATCTTACAGTGACATTTCACTGCCAGCCTTCATCACCTCACCCATGGTTGTTTTAGCTGGTGGATTGGGAACAAAATCAGAGGAGGGCCTTTGGTGGGAGCTGCCCTGGGTCCAGAGAGACACTGAGAGACAAACAGAGCAGGCAAAGAAAGGCAGAAGAGGAAGGAGGACACAAATACAGTCAGCTGAGAAGGTGGCACTCTGGAAACCAGACCAGAACTGACTGAAAATGAATGTGACAGAAAGAAATAATTTGGAATTTTGATTTCCTATCAAAATACCATTTCCTGCCTTTCTCACAAACCTCCTCCTGCTGTCATTCTGCAGGGCTTTCACAAAGTGCTCTGCTCTGAGTGGATGTTCCAGGCTGCAGACACAAGGAAACCCGGAATGGGCTTCTTCCTGCTCCTGGGGAGTTTGACATCCTCACCTGAGGAGATGAGGAGGCGCCAGAAGAAAAGGGCAGCTGGGGTTCACCCTTCCACAGGAATAAGAGGGGGAAAGTCTCTCGTCCTCTCTGTCGCTGCTTCCCACAGGGATGTGAAGGCTGATCCCAGACCCCCAAGGGTCACATTCAGGGCTGCCTTCCCGCAATGCTCGCGTGGAATGGAGGGGCAGCGTGGCAGCACCTGGATCTTGGACCACCCAGCTGCCCCCCATGTTTGGAGGTGCCTGAGGAGGGCTGGGACGGTGCCAGGGACATCCTGCAGTGACACCTCAGCTGTCCTGCTCTGCGTGTGCTCAGTCCCAAACCTCACCCTGATCCTGATCTCAATCTCACACCACGTTTAGACAAACTCACCAGTCCCGTGTTTAATCTCATCCCATTCCCAGAATCATCTAGTCCCAGACTCAATCCCAACCCCAGCCCTAAAGCAAATCCCACGTTTAGCCTTATCCCCAATCCCAGCTGTAATCCAAATCTCAGCCCTAACTCCAACCCCAGCCCCAATCCCAGCCCCTTCCTAAACCCTCAGCCCCAAAACAAATCCCACGTTTAGCCCGAGCTGCAATCCCGGCTGCAATTCCAGCCCCTGCCCCAGCCTCCAGCCTTATCCCAAATCCCACGTTCAGCTCTAACTCCAAACCCAGCCCCAGTTCCAACTCTACCCCCAACCCCCGGGCCAAATTTAGCCCTAACTCCAGCCTCAACACCAGCCCCGGCCCACACTCCAGTCCCACATTTAGCTCTAAATCCAAACCCAGCCCCAGCAGCAGCCCACATCCCATACCATTATTAGAGCTAATCCCAATCCCAGTCCCAGTTCCAGCCCCAATCCCAGCCCTGGCCCTCACACCAATCCCACCTGTCGTGGGTTAGCAAAGCATAGTCTCGGAAGTGATGTTCTTGCAAAGGGGTGCTTACAGCTCCTCTGTGACCTGACAGAACCTATCAGCTGGCCAGTTTGAGTATGGACAATTCTTTAAACCACTTAAAATTGTGACCGCCTCTGTGATCCACACATAAGAATAGACAAAGCCCGGTCAGAGCTCTCTCTCGTTTCTGGCGCTGGGACAGGTGGCTGCAGGCCCCATGCAGGGCCCGGCAGGCCAGGCTGGGCCACGGCCATGCTGGAGCCGATGGGCCCTGTTCCACCTGCGGAACACCCCCCCCCTACAAACACACACACAGCCCTGCTATGTGCAGACACGCTCCCCCTCTCCAGTGTGGCCAAGATTCAGCTGAAGCTGCCCTGCTGCCCGGCAAAAGATCATGTGAGCAACAGCGATAAGCGACATTCCAGCTGCAAGGCCGCCTGGGTGACATTAACCCTTTTAGTGCTGTGAAGAGCTGAAAACCTGAGGGAAGAGAAAGAGGAGATGCTTAAAGCTGAAATTCTGTTGGAAAGCTATGATGTATCAGAGCACCCGTTGTAATTTCATGAAGGCATGGGGGGTGGAGCATTCAACTTGTGCTTGAGAGCAAAAGCACCTGCGCTGAGATTGGCAGATGCTGAAGCAGCTGTAATTTCATGAGAAGTTTGAATAGGGAGAGATGGAAGCGATGAGGACTTTTGCTCCAAATGGAAAAGGAGAAGACCTCAGTTCCTAGAGATGCTCCCAGAGATAGTCCTAGAGATGAAGATGAGGAAGACCCTTTGCTCCCAGGGAAGGAGAAGGGCCTGTGTTCTTAGAGATGAAATGCTCCCAGAGATGGGTGAAGAGAACTTTTATTTCTGGATGGCTCAACCTTAAAATTGCAACCCAGTAGCTCAAGATTGGACCCTCAAAAGCAGTTGTGGGAAAAGCTGCAGGTTGTGGGAGGGGACTCTCACATGATGCGAGCAGAGAACCAACCCGGGCGGCTGTCTCGTTGTGATAATGTTTTCATAGCATGGGCAAGAGGGACTCCACTTCCTAAATGGACTGAACAAGGTTATTATGGAAGTGGTAAACAGACTGAACATCTCAAGGGTTGTCTTTTTACATTGTCAGTGGGAGAAGGGAGAAAGGTGGGGAGGGGGGGGAGGAGAAGTATTCTGAAGGTGTGGTATGATTTTTTTTCTTCTTTTAGGTCTGTTCATAAACTTGTTTATATTCTTTCAAGTTTGGTGCCGGCTTTGCATTTCTCCTAATTCTTATCTCACAGAAGGTAAACAGTAATGAGTATTTTGGACCAAACCACTACACACCTTTAGCCCTGACCCCAGTCCCAGCTCTAAGCTCACCCTCAGCCCTGCCCCCAGCCTCCTCTCAGCCTAATCCAGCCCAAATTCTGGTTTCAGTGCAACCCCTTCCCCACCCCATTCCTGGCCCTGCCCCTACCTGAAGCCACGCCCACCCCATCCCTCTCAGAACCTGCGCCCTCTCGGCCAACCACGTTCCTTTCTCATCTTCTTTGCTCCGCCCCTCATTATTTGTTCCTCGGCATCCATTGGCTGCTGCCACGGGGGGGGCGGGGCTCCCATGCCCATATAAAGGGGCGATCATGGCCATTGTTTAGTGCGGGATCCGGTGCTGCTGCGGCGCAGAGGAGTGGGGAGAGAGGAGTCGAGCAGTGGGAGAGGAGCGGGGTGAGCGGAGTGGAGTGGGAAGAGCGCAGGGGTGAGAGCCAAGTGGAGAAGACAGAGCCGAGTGGAGCTCCGCGCCCTTGGCCCCGGAACGCGGGAACCCTGCGACCAGCTCAGGCTGGAGGGTGTGTGGGTGGTTGGGGGGAGGTGGGAGCGGCGCCCGCCCCCGTGGGCCTGATCGCAGCACAATGTGGAGGGGGAGCCCCAGCCCAGCTCCCTCGTGCCCCAAGCCGCCGCTGCCCCCCGTGTCGCCGTCACCGGTAACGGGTGCATGGGCCGGACATCAGCGGCCGCAGCAAGCAGAGCGAGAGGGATGGAGAGCTCCCTCCCCGAGGATGCAGACATGGAGAGCCCCACGCCCCCTCACATACGGGTGGAGGACGAAGGACACCCCCAGCTCTCCCCAAAGGGGAGAAGGACAGAGACCCCCTGGCCCACCCATAGTGGAAGTGGATGGACACCACTGCAGTTCCCCTCATGGTTCCCCCAAGGGTGAGGAAGATGTAGACCCCCTTGGGCCCCCTAAAGGGGAAGATGACAGAGACCTGCCCGTGGCCTTTCCCCTGGGCAAGAAGGATGGAGACCACCCCTGCCCCCCCAAAGGTAAAGAGGATGGAGACCACCCCCAGACTCCTCCCTAAAGAGGAAGAGGATGGAGGCCTCCCTGGGGCAAGAAGAACAGGGACCACTAGGGTTGCCCCAAAGGTAAGGAGGAGGCAGAATCCCCCAGGGCGACGAGGACAGAGAGCACCCCTGTCCCCTGCAAAGGTGAGGAGAATGGAGTCCAGCCACTGTCCTCCCAAAGGAAAGGAGGATGGGGATACCTTGGCCCCCCCAAATGGGAGGAGGACAGAGATAACCCTGGCCCCACATTTGGGATAGGAGCACAGCAATCCCCCCAATCCATCCCGTGGGAGAGGAGGATGCACAGCCCGGGATTGTCTCTGTCCCTCTCCTACCTGGGGAGTCCTGACCCCAGGTGGTAAACAGACCTGGGGGGTCTCCCAGCCGTTCTTGTCTGGGAGCAATCAGGGGGTGGGGATGGTCTCTGTCCCTCTCACCCCACTCGGTGCCCGGTGAGGGTCTCTGTCCATCTCCCCTTGGGATTCTCGGGAGGTGCTTGTGGGGCTTTGGGGGTGTCTCTGTCACTCTCACCCCAATGGTGCTTGGGCAGGGTCACCCCAGGGGTGAGAGGGACAGAGACCCCCCCAGCCTCCCCAGGTATGAGAAGGTTGGAGAGCCCCTGAGCACACTCAGCAGTGAGAGGGACACAGAGCTCCTGCTCCCCAGCCCCGCACAAGCATTCCCTGGGGCGAGAGGGATGGAGATACCCGAGCATCCCCAAGGGTGAAAGGGACAGGCGATAACCCCTCAGGAGTGCCCTGGAGTGAGAGGATCAGGGACCACCCCTCAGGAATGTCCTGGGGTGAGAGGGACTGGGACAACCCCACCAAGCCCCTCCCCAGCATCCCCCAAGGAGAGAGACACAGAGATCCCTTGAGCATCCCCTGGGCACCGGACAAAATAAACTTGGCAGAAATCAAACTTTACCTAAAATGCTTGGAGGAATGTTTGCTCTTCCCACAAGTCACTTGTGATGAAAACGCAAACAAACCCCAAGCATGAATGAACCGACAGCACAAGCAGTTATGGTGGCAATTCAAAGGTCCAGCGGTTCCCACACAGCTCCAGCTCAGCTGCTGGCAGGTTCCTGTAAAAGAAAAGTGAAAAGTTCAGCCCGGTACAGATGATTTAAAGGAAGGATAAACTCTGTGTAGCTGTCACAGAGGTGACAGGGATAGAGAAAAATGATTCTCACATATTTGGCAAAGGTCCCCAGGCTGTGAAAGAGAAAAAGGGGGGAGAGCAAGGGAGGGACAGAGACCTCCCCTGGGGAGAGGCGAGTGTGACACTGTCCCCTGTGTGTGTGGCCTTCCTGGGGTGGGGGTTTCACACCGGAGCCAGTCTGGGTAAGGGGGGTGGTGTTCACTCCCCCTGGGCAGGGGTTACCCCACACCCCCAAACTCTCCTCCTACCCCCTTGGTTGGGGGATGGAGGTGCAAACCTGGCCTCAGCAAATGGGTCAGGGCTGATTTTCAGGACAGCCATGGCCTTGGCTTTCTGGTGGATTCATTTGTTGGGGAAGATGAAACAGGAAAGCCTTATAAATATGATTGCCTGACAAAAGATTTTGGGAATATGAAAACTACAGGCGACGTCGAAA